>NW_020526156.1:0-251815 GCF_003368295.1 Carassius auratus
TCTCTCCCCCTCCCCCCCTCTCTCTCTCAGCAGTCAGTGAGTCGGAGCAGGTGTGTGGTCTGGGCGTCAGATCCCGCTTGTATCACCAGACAGACGTGTCGTGCTTCTGTAACCTCCAGCTGAACTCGAGTGGGTCTGCCGGACGCCAGCGGAGTGGATGACCTGTGTCTGGGTATCCTGCTCCTCTTCACGTCTCAGTCGTGTGTTTAGTGTCTCGTGGTCTGAGTAATGTCTAATACTGTCCTCCACACACTCTCAGACGGAGAGGTGTTGGTGTACCGCAGGACGCTGGAGACGCTGGAGGACTTCACCCTGTACTCGTCTGGAGACGCTGCTGTCTTTCTGAAGGTGACGCACGTGTGTTTAGGGCCCTAGGTAGTGCTCGACAGCTGATAATGACAAAAAAGATGTACACAAAAACTGCTGAAAATTGTTATTTTAGTATGATTATACACTTTTACTGTACTTGATATTTTGAATTATCGTTTTAATTTACACTAGCAGTCAAAAGTTTGAGATCAGTAAGATTTTTAATGTTTTTTTTATTATAAAGTCTCTTTTGCTCAGCAAGCGTGCATTTATATGATCAGAAAAATACAGCAAAATTGTGAAATATTTTTACTGTTTATAATAACTAATATCTATGTGAATCTGTGTTAAAGTGTAATTTATTTCTGTGATGCTCCGCTGTATTTTCAGCATCATTCCTCCAGTCTTCAGTGTCACATGATCTTCAGAAATCATGAAAATATGATGATTACTATTTCTGATTATTATCATTGTTGAAAACATTTGTGCTGCGCAATATTTTTGTGGAAACAGTGCTACTTTAAATGTTTCCTTTTTTTATTATTATGTTGAAAACAGCTACATTGTCTGAAAGATACATTTTTTTGATCAAGTGATGTAATATTAGAAATCACTTTTGATCAATTTAAAGCATCCTTGCAAAATTAAAATATTAATTTCTATAATTTCTTTCCCCCAAAAAGTGAGATTAACTCCAAGCTTTGAAATGGGAGAGTGTATAATGTTACAAAAGCTTTTATTTCACATAAATGCTGATCTTTTGATCTTTCTATTCATCAAAGAATCAGCAAATTGTATTCAACTGTTTTAAATATTAATAATATAATAATATTATTATAATTATAAATATAAATTTTTCTTGAGCAGTAAATCATCATATTATTCTGATTTCTGAGAATACAGCGGAGCATCACAGAAATACATTAGACTTTAACACAGATTCACATAGATATTATTTATTATAAACAGTAAAAATATTTCACAATTTTACTGCATTTGCTGTATTTTTCTGATCAAATAAAAGCACGCTTGCTGAGCAGAAGACACTTCTTAAAAAAATAAAAAATCTTTTTACTGCTAGTAATTTCAGTATTTAAATTTAAGGTTAGATTTTAGTAATTATGCTTTTATATATATATATATATATATATATATATATATTCCGTTCCATATATTCTGTTGTATAACCTTTATCTCAGTTTGATTAACTTCAGTCAGTTTTAGTTTAGCGTGTGATTCCCAGTTTGTCCTGTGATGGTGTTCCTGACAGGTGGAGCGCTCCGGAGTGCCGTGGGATTTCTTCATCAGCTCTCAGCTCCGGTGTCGCCGGTCCGGTGTCGAGCCGAAGCGTGAGGTTCAGATCTGCTGTCATGTGTTCGAGGACGGCTGCTTGACTCTCTGGAGGATTCCTCACGGAGAAACCCTTCAGGTTCGTCTCGCTGCGTCCCCGTCTCATCCTCCTCATCCGCTCGTCCTCTCTCAAACCTCTCTGTCTCCATCGCTCCTCCTCCAGGATCTTCTCGCTGAACCCGTTGCTCCAGACGATGTTTCTCTGATAGTCGTTCTGCTGCTGGAGCTGGTGAAAGAGTTTCATTCCTGTCGAGTGGTTCACGGAGGCCTGAAGCCAGAGTCGCTCTACTTTTATCACACGTATGTGAATATAACATGCATGGCTTCTGTACTGATGCTTGTTTCTGAGCTGATCGTCCTGTGTTTGTGTCTGCAGGGGCATCACAGCACTAGATTTCTCAGACTCGGTGGATCTGCAGCTCCAGACTGACGTCACAACAGCACGAGATCTTCCTTCTGCTCAGAAATACATCCAGCAGGGTCTCCTGTCGCCTTCTGACTCGCCCTATCACGTACATTCAGCCTCTAGTCATCTATTTTAATTCATAGAAAATTTTATATAATTATATTTATTTATTTTTAAATATATAATTATTTATATTTAATTATTTTTGTATTATTATTATTATTATTATTATTATTATTATTATTATTATTATTATTATTATTATTGAAAAAAAAAATTATATATAATTTTTTTTTTTCAAATGTAAAATCATGTCCCAGTCAAATTTTCTTGGTTAAATAAAATAAATTGCACTATTACAAACAGAAAACAATTCTATTATTTATTTTATTTTGTACATTTACAATGCAATCAATATTCTGCTTATTAAAGCCAAATATGAATCTCATCATGTTAATGTTTTTAAGGATTTTACATTTTATTCCAAAATAACGATATATATATATATATATATATTGCTTGTTTTATATAATTTTTATTATTCTTACGTATTTATATTGATTTTGTATTTATTAAAATGTGTATTTGTTTACATTTGTTTATACGCATTTAATTTTTTAATTTGTATTTATCTATTGCATAAATTTTTTTATTATAGTCATTTAATTATAATTTATTATACTAACTTATTTATTAGTCCGTTTTTGTTTTGATTTATTTTCAGTTACTTTAATTTTTTTATAATTTTTATATTCAGTCTCCTGAGGGTTCGCCATTATTTTATGCTGAATATCGTTTCACTGTGAAATATCACGTTAAATAAGTTTCACGGCGAATTTAAAACGCAGAAGTGAATCATCTTTAGAGCAGGAGAAAAGTCAAATGCTTAAAGTGTGTAAAAGCAGTATTGCATTTAACTTGTGCGGTTGTTTGTGCTCTCGTGCGACAGGTCGATCTGATCGGCGTCGCAGAAGTCGTTCACATGCTGCTGTTTAATCGGCCGATGAAAGTGACTCAGGAAAACTCGGCCTGGAGTTTAGATGAAGGATCCGGATCCCAGCACACGTAAGAACATCATCTCTGTGTAGAAATACATGTTAAAGACATGCTTCACCCCAAAACCAGCCTTTAACTTCTGCAAATGATATGTCACAGTTATGTTATATTAATAATGTGGTGCATGCGATGAAATGTGATGTTTTTGTGAGTTTAACCCATGCATGCACGTGACACGAGCTGTTCATGTTTCCCAGCGTTCCTGTCGAGGCTTTATGGAAGGACTTTTTCCACATGATTCTGAATCCAGAGGGAAAGTCTCCGGAGCTGGTTTTGTCCGAACTCATCCGTAACGTGAAGAACAACTGATGAAGTCAAGCTGCACTCATTCGTTGTACAGTAATGCCATTAGTTAAACAACAGCTCTGATTATGAATTGGTGGCTGTGAAATTAATGTTATATATATATTGTTTTTTACATGTTAATAAACTATTTTCACATCGTAATCTTAAAGAGTTTTTTGAATTAAGAGCGTCTGAAAGCGTTAGTCTTTGTATTAAAGAATGACTGAAGCTATGAGAGCTTGTTATATAATGAATAAAGGGTGTATGACACTAAATAATATCAGTATCTTTTGCTTTTTATGAAATTGCTGCTACATGATTAAAACATTTGTATTAATTTCATTGTATTAAGAAAATATTTAGATAATGATATTCAAAAACTATATATCATAAAAATAAATGTTTAGCCGTCCACCAGGTGGAGATGCAATCTAAGGTTTTCATTGGCGAGCACTACTCCAAGCTCTTCTTAGTTTAGTTTTTTGTCCTCAGGAGACCTGTATTTTGGGTTCAGATTATTAGACTGTTTTGAATCTCTCCAGTTTTCTTTGGGAACCTGAAAATCAATGCACAGATCACCTAAATGAGAGTGATTCTGCTGTATGGCAGTGATATTACAGCAGTTATCATTCAGTTCATTTAAACTCTTCATGTTTTCATCATTGCATTCTTTGATTGCACGTTACAATGAGTTCTTGCTTATTAACATTAGTTAAAACTAGAAATAGCAATGAGAAACTTTAATAACAATGTGTGTGTGTCTGAGTTTGAGCTGTGTGTGTGTGTCTGTCTGTCTGATGCGTGTGCATCTGTGTTTGTGTGTGTGTGAGAGCGAGAGTATGTATATCTGTGTGTGTGTGTGTGTGTGTGTGTGTATGTAAGAAAGAGAGAGTCTGTCTGTCCGTGTGTGAGAGAGAGAGAGAGAGAGTGTGTCTATCTATTTGTGTGTGTGTGAGTGAGTGTGTGTTTGTGTGTGTGACCAGAGTCTTGCAGCCATGAACTAGCTCACATTACAGCTAACAGCCAAAACATTAGCACTAACACCTTGCATGAAAAACACCGGACACACAATAAACATAACTGAACTTTGATGAGTTTAATTACAAAGCAGGGACTTATAAAAGTATAAATAGTTGCTTTCTTCTGCCACAGGGCTCTGCTTCCTCACATATGGAAAAAGAGCTAAACTGAGGATGTGTGAAGTCTATCAGGTGATGTGTAACTTGTTCCTTATTTGAGAGACTGGAAGTGTTACATCTGACAAATTACTATAAAGAGGAGCATTTTACTAAATATGTTAGTGCCTAAAGTGGACACGTTAGTACCTAAAAGACATGTTAGTACCTTAAGTGGACACGTTAGTACCTTAAGTGGACACGTTAGTGCCTAAAGTGGACACGTTAGTACCTAATAGACATGTTAGTACCTTAAGTGGACACGTTAGTGCCTAAAGTGGAGACGTTAGTACCTTAAGTGGACACGTTAGTACCTTAAGTGGACACGTTAGTACCTAATAGACATGTTAGTACCTTAAGTGGACACGTTAGTACCTAATAGACATGTTAGTACCTTAAGTGGACACGTTAGTGCCTAAAGTGGACACGTTAGTACCTTAAGTGGACACGTTAGTGCCTAAAGTGGACACGTTAGTACCTTAAGTGGACACGTTAGTACCTAATAGACATGTTAGTACCTTAAGTGGACACGTTAGTACCTAATAGACATGTTAGTACCTTAAGTGGACACGTTAGTGCCTAAAGTGGAGACGTTAGTGCCTAAAGTGGACACGTTAGTACCTTAAGTGGACACGTTAGTGCCTAAAGTGGAGACGTTAGTACCTTAAGTGGACACGTTAGTACCTAATAGACATGTTAGTCCCTTAAGTGGACACGTTAGTACCTAATAGACATGTTAGTACCTTAAGTGGACACGTTAGTGCCTAAAGTGGAGACGTTAGTACCTTAAGTGGACACGTTAGTGCCTAAAGTGGAGACGTTAGTACCTTAAGTGGACACGTTAGTGCCTAAAGTGGACACGTTAGTACCTTAAGTGGACACGTTAGTACCTTAAGTGGACACGTTAGTACCTAATAGACATGTTAGTACCTTAAGTGGACACGTTAGTGCCTAAAGTGGACACGTTAGTACCTTAAGTGGACACGTTAGTGCCTAAAGTGGACACGTTAGTGCCTAAAGTGGACACGTTAGTACCTTAAGTGGACACGTTAGTGCCTAAAGTGGACACGTTAGTACCTAATAGACATGTTAGTACCTTAAGTGGACACGTTAGTGCCTAAAGTGGAGACGTTAGTACCTTAAGTGGACACGTTAGTACCTTAAGTGGACACGTTAGTGCCTAAGTGGACACGTTAGTGCCTAAAGTGGAGACGTTAGTACCTCAAGTGGACACGTTAGTGCCTAAAGTGGAGACGTTAGTACCTTAAGTGGACACGTTTGTGCCTAAAGTGGACACGTTAGTACCTTAAGTGGACACGTTAGTACCTTAAGTGGACACGTTAGTACCTAATAGACATGTTAGTACCTTAAGTGGACACGTTAGTGCCTAAAGTGGACACGTTAGTACCTTAAGTGGACACGTTAGTGCCTAAAGTGGACACGTTAGTACCTTAAGTGGACACGTTAGTACCTAATAGACATGTTAGTACCTTAAGTGGACACGTTAGTGCCTAAAGTGGACACGTTAGTACCTTAAGTGGACACGTTAGTGCCTAAAGTGGACACGTTAGTACCTTAAGTGGACACGTTAGTACCTAATAGACATGTTAGTACCTTAAGTGGACACGTTAGTACCTAATAGACATGTTAGTACCTTAAGTGGACACGTTAGTGCCTAAAGTGGACACGTTAGTGCCTAAAGTGGAGACGTTAGTACCTTAAGTGGACACGTTAGTGCCTAAAGTGGACACGTTAGTGCCTAAAGTGGACACGTTAGTACCTAATAGACATGTTAGTACCTTAAGTGGACACGTTAGTGCCTAAAGTGGAGACGTTAGTACCTTAAGTGGACACGTTAGTGCCTAAAGTGGACACGTTAGTACCTTAAGTGGACACGTTAGTACCTAATAGACATGTTAGTACCTTAAGTGGACACGTTAGTGCCTAAAGTGGACACGTTAGTACCTTAAGTGGACACGTTAGTGCCTAAAGTGGACACGTTAGTACCTAATAGACATGTTAGTACCTTAAGTGGACACGTTAGTACCTAATAGACATGTTAGTACCTTAAGTGGACACGTTAGTACCTTAAGTGGACACGTTAGTGCCTAAAGTGGACACGTTAGTGCCTAAAGTGGACACGTTAGTACCTTAAGTGGACACGTTAGTGCCTAAAGTGGACACGTTAGTACCTTAAGTGGACACGTTAGTGCCTAAAGTGGACACGTTAGTACCTTAAGTGGACACGTTAGTGCCTAAAGTGGACACGTTAGTACCTTAAGTTGACACGTTAGTGCCTAAAGTGGACACGTTAGTGCCTTAAGTGGACACATTAGTACCTTAAGTGGAAATGTTAGCACCTTAAGTGGACATGTTAGTGCCTTAAGAGTACACGTTAGTTCCTAAAATGGACATGTTAGAGCCTACAGTGGAGTTTGACTTCTAACCCTATGGCTGAGGGATCGAATCTTGGGACGGCAATACCACGACTGAGGTGCCCTTGAGCAAGGCATCGAACCCCCAACTGCTCCTCGGGCACCGCAGCATAAATGATGCCCACTGCTCTGGGTGTGTGCGCTTTGGATGGGTTGAATGCAAAGCACGAATTCTGAGTATGGGTCACTATACTTGGCTGAATGTCACGTCACTATCACTAAAGTGGACATGTAACCTCAGTGAAAGCTTTTGTCCTTTTTTTTTCTGAGAGTGAAATAAACAATTATTTATGACTGTAAATAGTTCTCAAGTTGGAAAAGACATTTAGTTCCCAGCCAACCTTAGTTCCCAGGACATCTACAAAATGGATTGAAATGCTGATCAAGACGAGAGGAGGTGAGACCTAAACACATGACCGTGTGACCGAAATGTTAAAGTGTTAAAACATGCAAAACGTTTATACTTTAGCACATGCGATTGATTTTTTACAATTTTCTCTGGAATAAAACAGTATTGCATGATCGTATCAACCATTATCTTAAACGGCACCAACAAAATGGTACCAAAACATTGTCATGAAGCAGAATGTGATGAACACACAGATGTCCGGACTCCCATGGATCTCATGTACTGTGTGTGTGTTAATGTTTGACCTCCAGTGGGAGGAGTTTGCAGATCTTTTGCTAGTTAAATGACTTCTGTCTGTAGTACAGGAAAGATTGTGACGAGGAGTTATTCTTGTTGACCAGACTCACACTCCTGATGGGTAAGTGGCTTGTGTTAAGAATGAATTCACAATAGCACTTCCATATATCTTGTAATAAGTTACATAAATGTTAGAACAAAATGTTCTTAAAGCAATGTTCTGATGACTTTATTACTATCTGATACAAGTAATGTGGAGGAAAATCTTTCTGCGATCAACTGAGAAGCTTATAATAACCTGAACATTGGTGTGGACAATAATGAGTTATTATAAATCAATAATAGAGTTGTTTTAGTAGTTTATTCTCTTGTTTGACAGTGAATTAGTGAGTGTGGACAGCTGAGCAGCTCTGTTTTTTTTCTCCATATTCTCGCAATAAGAGCCATAAAAGCCTGATGTATCAAATATGATTTTCAACAAAATACATAAATGCACACTTTTTAAAGATTCTGTAAACTGGTCCATGAAAAAAAATAAAAAAAAATGCCATCCCCTATCGAAATATTCTTTTACCTTTACAGTGAATATTTGATAGTTATCATGTGCTTCTTGGGAAAACTCGGTCAGTTGTGTAAATATTTGTATAATATCTATAAAAACCGTGTGACTGTACATTGTCTCTCATAAGAACCCAACAGCAAACTTCACTTTTTTATTTTTTATTAAATCCATTCATCGTTGCTGTTTTGGGGAGTAAATAGACATTAGCTGATAAACAGTAATATAATTAATGTCTTGTTTCTTCAGGAACCAAACAAAAATGAATGACCTACTAAGAGTTGCCTTTTTTTTTTTTTTTTTTGGACCCAGAACAGCACAAGTGTAAAAAAAAAAACTTGGGTTGGGGTGGTAATTTTAGAAATAAAAAAAGATAATGTTTTTAAAAATAATTACACTTAATTTAACACATTGGTAGTTAATTAATTAATTAATATATTTTTTTGGAAATTTTTAACCTTGTGTCAGCAAAGTCACAAAGTTTTAGTCCAGTGTAATAACATAAATTAACATTTTCATTTTTCAATAAGACTGAATCCAATATTTGGTGATAATATCTCATATAAAAAGGTTTACAAACGATTTTTAAAAGGTCAGTTTTTTTTTTCTTTAATAATAATAATAATAATAGAAAATCGTTTTTTAAATAATTACAATTAAATTACCAAATTTGTAGTTAATTAATTAATTAATTAATACATTTTATGGAAGGTTGTCAACCATGTGAGAGCAAAGTCACAAAGTTTTAGTCCAAACGTGATCATGTTAACTAGTATTTCATAAAACGTTAGAAAACAATATTTGGTGATAATATCGCATATAAAGAGGTTTACAAATTATACATTTCTTTGGAAGTTTGTCAACCTTGTGTCAGTTTTAGTCCAGTGTAATAACATAAATGACCATTTCCATTTTCAAAAAGACTGAATCCATGATTTGGTGATAATATCTCATCATGACGTATTAGCAAGGAATTCTGAGCGGGAAGGCCAGGTTTGATGAAGGACTTCCTCTAGTAGCTCCTGATGAAGATGATGATGATGATGAAGAGACTAAAGCGCTGTGTGTCTGTCTGCTTTAACGGCCCGCAGCACACTAGAAGTCTGTCATGAGAGTGACTCGGAGAAGATAGAGACGCTCCCAAACCCTCAGAACATGCAGCAGCACGCAGATCTGTGTGTGTGTGTGTGTGTGTGTGTGTGTGTGTGTGTGTGTGTGTGTGCGTGTGCTGCGATCCTCAGGTAGGACCCTTCTCTCGTTCTGATCTCTCAACTCATCTTGATCCTCTTTCATCCCAGAAACGAAATGAATAAATGGTTTAAAGAACTGGAAATATGTTTTAGGATCATCGAGATCAATGTGGTTATTAAGTTTATTACTGTAATGATGTTATGATTGCATCTATACAGTGCTATTTCAGTGTCATTGATATACAATTATAGTTTTTGTTAATATTCAGAATTTGTTGTAATTTTATATTTTCTGTTTTCGTTTCATTAGATATTTTTAAAAAGTCTATATAGTTCTTCTTGCAGTTTCTGTTTTAGTTTTTTCAGCACCTAAAATTTAACTTTGTTTAAGATTTAGTTTTTTTTTTTAATCTTTATAAAAGTTTTTCTTTTTAAATGTGCTTATATTGTTTTGTCTTTTTTGTTTTGGTTTTATTTTTAGTTATTTTACTACCTACCTTTTTATTTAATGTTTACTTAATCTCAAGTAACAAATATATATGTATATATATATAAGTTATTAATTTATATTTATATTTTATAATTTATATTTATTATTATATTTATTTATAATTAATAATATATTAAATATAATAACCCTATTTAGAATTTGCTGTACTGATATTAATTTATAGTGAGTTAAATAAACATTATTTAACAGTATTTAGTTTATGAATAACAATAAATAAATTGCAGTAATTAAAATAAGAGGGAAAAAACCTCAAAAGCAGAACGTCCAGTGTTGAGAATATTGAGGAAAAAATGTGATTTACTTTTTCATAATGCATAAATGATAATTCTTGTCTTTTCTTTTGTTTCTGACGTGATCCAGATGTTTTAATGAGATGAGTAGTGCGTGTAAAGTAAGTATATTCAGCTGCTGAATCACTCATAGCATTGAAATGTTATGAATTATTGTTTAATGTTCTTGAACTCAATCGCTTGTGTCTTGCTCCAAACCAGCAGGAGTTGTGTTAAAGATCTTTTGCTTGTCTAAACAGAGCGTGACGTTCCTGGACCTGGGTTTTGCATGAACTTAAGCTCGATGAAGAGGAGAAACGGTGATTTCTAAAGCTTTCTTTATCTGTATGACAAAAATATATCAGCTATATTGAATGTAACTGGTGTACAAACACATATTACTATCTCTCTGGACGCCTCGTGTCAACACGTTTCCTGTAATTCCATCATTTGTGAATTTATATTCTGCAGTTGCATCTCAAAATCTATGAATGTTGAGTTTATTTCTCATAACTGGATTGATTTATGAATATTATGCCTAAAAGATGACGCGAATTCAACTAGTCATGTGACCGGGGTCATATGATGTTGCATTTATGTGGTTTAAGGTTCAAAAAACACATTATTTTCCACATAATCTACATTATTGCTGTTGTTTTATATATCATTCATGGAAAGTATTTCTGAAACATGTCAGATGACGCTCAGCGACTTCTTTCAAACTTCTTTTATTGATTGAAATGTTGCTACGTTGTCTCAGAACTCTCAGAACGTTCAAATGTAACATTGAGTGTTTGAAAAGTTACAGATTCTTCACTAAACATTTGCATACGACTCAGAAAAATACGCTTAAAAGCATTTAAAAAAAGGAGGTTTTGAACATTCAGATAACATTTAGAAATAACATTTTCATAACTCACTGGGAATATTAGCGAAATGTATTTTAGGACGAATTTTGCACATCTCAGAACTTTCCCAAAAGAGTTTTCTTCCAGTAACATTAATAGAACATTCCTACAGAGTTATCTGGTGTTTAATAATGTTCTCAAAAAGTTGGCATACAAATATTATTTGTATAAATATTCACGGACTGTCAGTGGGATGTTCGTCGAACATGTTATATGGCTTGTTTATGAGAAAACATTCAAATGTAACATTTCCACAATGTTTGCAAAGTGATACAATGGAATGTTCTCTTAAGATACATTTGTACAATGTTTAAAATAAAGAAAGAAACGGGATGTTTTCATTGTAACTCACTGGGAATGTTATCAGAATGTTCATTAAACGCATATTTCGCAGCTGGACACATGTAGTTTCTCAAGCTTCTTCTGAAGGATAAGACTGAGTCAACAGAAGGGTGTTCCTGTCCTGTTTAATGTAGTGTACAGGCATGCATTTCAGCCCAAACTAAAAGTGGAAAGTCTGGTTTTCTAGCTAAATACGCTCCTGCTGTAATAGCATGTGTGCGCTGGTATCTGATCTGTCCCGGTGTGATCAGATGTAGGTCAGGCTCTTTCTGTGACGTGTAACTCTCTGACTCTTCATCTGTCATGTGTTTGCCTCCACACCCGCTGATCAAACAGCAGCGAGCAGCGGATGAAGATAACAGGACAGCCTTTCAGTTCCTCGTGTCCGGAGCCGAAGATGAAGTGAGGGCAATCAGACACAATCCACAGGTAAGACACGGGTGAGAGAAACAGGAGTCAGGTTCAGTTGATTTATACTGACATTTATTTACTGCTTCGACAGTATATATATATATATATTACACACTAGCAGTCGAAAGTTTTTAAACAGTGAGATTAAATAAAAAAAAAGATCTTCTGCTCACCACGCCTGCATTTATTTGATTAGAAATACAGGAAAAGCAGTAAAAATTAGAAATATTATTCTAAAATAAATCATCTGTTTTCTGTGTGAATCTGTGTTAAAGTGTAATTTATTTCTGTGATGCTCCGCTGTATTTTCAGCATCATTCCTCCAGTCTTCAGGGTCACATGATCTTTTACTGCTCGAGAAACATTTATTATTAGTTATATATGTATATAGTTATATATAATGATATGATCAGTAAGTCATGGCAACTTGTGTTTTTGTTTGAAAATATATATAAAATATATATTTTTTGAATTATGGGATTCATTTAGTCAGGTTTATTTAATTTAAGTAGAAATGACTTGATTAAGTTGATGATTATACTTAAAAAATGAAGTTTTTAAGTTGAAATAGATGGAGATTTTTACTGTGATATATATATATATATATATATATATATATATATATATATATATATATATATATATATAAATATAATACAATAAAAACAAAAAAATATATTTTTTAAATATTTTTATATAAATATTTAGATGCATTATTTTTTTTAAAGTGTGGAGCCCTGAACGACATACTAGAAAAATCTATTAATTGTGTGCACGATTTAATAATTAATAATGTGCATGATTTATTTTACTGCATATTAAAGCATGTGTATTTCTATATTTTAATATCCAATATACACTTTTTATATTTAAATATAACATAAAAACAAGAGAACAGAAATGACATGCTTCACCTTTCAATATTAATATTTGAGGAAAGTGCCAGAAATTCTGGAACTATTTTATAGTTATTAATTGCCTTTTTTTAAAGTAAGACTTTATGCATAAACGTACTGAATAGAAAAGCCTCCTGCGGAATGCAAGCGATGCATGTGCGTGTCTAATCTTGTTGTGTGGTTTATTTATTGCTCACTGTGAGCAAATATTGATTGACAGCTTTCACAAGCTCTGTGTGGTTTAGGGAGATCCTGTGGCTTGTGTTTGTGCAGCTTTACTTCATGTACAGTATGTACAGTATGTTTACAGCGCACGCTCACTACTGTATTAGATGAGTCTGCTAAAGCAGGTCTGAATTAAATATCAGAGATGATTTGACTGACCACACGAGGAAGCGCAGGCTTTTATGGGTTAACAACAGTCGAGGAACATCTACTGTAAGATAAAGAGAGTCATCATAAATATGCATGTTGTTTTTATTTGATATCTGCAATGACACACAGTGTATCATATTCAGGACTAAAGAAAAAACAGCATCTTTTATTACGTGCATTAATTGTGCGAGGGTTTCGTTTGCGTCATGCATCAGGACGAACAGCGAGGGTCACAGACGGACTCGAGGACAAACCGAACTGTGAACCTTTCAGTCGATGTGCATCTGTTAGAAACACACGGCCTCGAGCTGATGGTGATCCACATTACTGTCATGATCATTAACACACACTCAGAGTCACTACAGCCAAAGAAGAGAGACATACACTTCAGACAAAAGCTAGAATCAAATCTGCAGATGGTTTTTGTTGGGAATCATATTTGATACATTAGGCTCTCATGGCTCATATAATCATATATAAGGGAAAAACAGCTCGGTAAAAACATGCATTTGATGCAGAGCAAATACATAAGGCAAAATAAATAATTAGTAGTCTTTTTGCAATTATATTTTAACATTATGTAATTATTATATGTATATTTAAAAATCACAGGCAAAAAATATAGAGAGCTGATATTAGTGTAAAGCATTTCACTGCATATATTCCTGTAAAACACTAATATTTTTTAACATTATTATGTAATTATTATATAAAGTCACTAGGTGCCTAAATCTAAAAAAATAAATAAAAAAAAATCATAATGTACTGCAAAAAAAAAAAAAAAAAAAAAAAAAAAAAAAAAAAACAGTACATATATATATATATGTTTATGTATATATTATTTATTTTTTTGTGACACTTTATATGGCCTAAGAGTTTGATAACTTCCAATGTAAGTCACTGAGATCAGATGAGACAGTGTAGCATACTGACACACAATTATAGAAACATCAGTTTTGGCATATAATGCAATGATTGAGAGATTCAGTTCAGTTATTCTGACCTTTACTTGATCAAAACCAGTCAAGATTTGACACGTGAAGCTCGAGCTGAAGCTGTTACACTAAAAGAGCTTTGAGTTTAACAAAAGATTTAGAAGAGATTGAGTGTGAAACAGCAACGAGGCTTTAGGAAACCTAATACAGTGGTTTTATCGGTTTAGAAACATCTCTTTATGGGTTTCTCCTTCTCAGAAACATCTGATCACTTCTACAGCAAGATCGATCCTCTCACTAGATTGGTTCCCACGGTTCATTAGTGAAGAACCGGTCCGGCCTCGGTCTGTCTCTGTGTTTAAGTGTGAAAGGGGCGTGTCCTCGGGTGTCTGATTGACAGCTCCGCCCCTCTCCGCTCTGGTTTTGACAGCTCTTGTGTTGTGTGTTCTCCAGAGCGGACTCATGGCTCTGCTGTCGTCTCATGATGACGGGACTCTCTCTTGTTTCCAGCAGGCTCTCAGGATGTTCCAGAGGAAGAAGAAGAAGAAGAAGAAGAGGCGGCTGGAGATCTCCACACCGAGGAACTTCGAGCACAGGGTGCACACGTCCTTCGACCCGGTGCAGGGCTGTTTCGTGGGTCTGCCACCTCAATGGCAAAGCATTATAGACACGCTCCGGAGACCCAAACCTGTGGTGGACCCCTGCAGCTTCACACAGGTGCAGCTCAGGCCCCAGAGGGTAAACATGTGTGTGTGTGTGTGTGTGTGTTTTTTATCAGTGCTATGTTGTTGTGCATCTGTTAAATGCATGCACTCATGTTATTGTTAAGTAGAGCTGATGTTATAGTGCGATGCATTTTACTGCAGGAGTATTCACAGTAATGAAGGACTATTGTATCATTCTGTAACTGTTCAAATTTAGTAGCATTATTTTTATGAATGTTTATGAAAGCAAAACTATAAAGCAAAAAAAAATTACAAGCATTCCACTGAATAATAGGTTTTATTATATAATTATTTATTAAAACTTGTCCAAATTCAAAAAATAATCATATAATATATATATATATATATATATATATATATATATATATATATATATATATATATATATATATATATATATATATAAATATTGAATTGTTTGCAGAACTTAATGACATTATTTTTATGAAAATTAAGCAAACATATAATTAAAATATATATATATATATATATATATATATATATATATATATATATATATATATATATACAGATTTCATATTATAATGCATAGCATTTCACTGCAGGGATATATTGTATATTCTAGTAATACAATTATATTATTAAGATTATTATGTAATTATTATATAGTCTCTAGGTAGGTGAATCTCATAAAAACATTTTCAGATCATATTTCACTCTATAAACTATTTTTAGATATTGCTTAAGGAAAGCGATGTGTTTTTTCAAGTTTTTTGCATAATTTTATGAAAAATAAGGAAACAATTTAGTATAGCCAAAGAACAATACATTGCATTTGGAATGTTGAAATTCCTGTAATATATTTCTGTAAAATTCTTGTACACACACACACACACACACACACGCATATATATAGCATTTACTTTTTTGCATCATTCGCAAAACTAAAACAAAAAATTATTATGTAAAAATCTGTATTTTATCTTCTGATTTCACCGTGAAATGGAGGCATATTCCTGTGATTTCTTGACAGTCGTCACAGAAACTCAATCTTTCATCGAGAACGTGTGTGTGGTTGTTAAACAGGTTCGTGTTTCCCCAGGGTTCTCACGTGTCAGCAACACTATTCAGATCATGAGCTGACAGACCTGCTCCACGCCGCTCTTATATAACCACCATCTTCATCTTCATCTTCATCATCTAGATTGCTTTCTCATGCCCAGTCCCTGATTAAAATATCTCATGCATATTGATTCATGCAGTTTCAGTATGAATTTGTTTCATACTCTATTTTTAGGAGAAAACGTCCGATTTATTATTTTATGAATATAGTCACAAGATGAATCTCAAAAACATACCTAGGACATATTTCAATTCAAAAAGAAAAAAATTTGAAATGTATTTCTTGCAGAAAATGTTATATATATATATATATATTTTTTAATGTATTTATTTATTTATTTATTTTATTTTTTATTATTTTATTCTGCATTATTTTCACTGAGTAACATTGTTTAAATGTAAAAACAAAACAAAAAAAAACGTGTATATATATATATATATATATATAATTTTGCAATATTTGGGAAACTGACATTATTTTGACAATTAAGTAATGAATATTATTCCAGTAATGCAATGCTATTTTTATCATTACTATGTATTTATTATATGGTCACTATGTGAATCTCCCCCAAAACATTTCCAGATCATATTTTATGTATGCATAATAAATAAATGAAATAAATAACATTGCTTAAAGAAATTGTTATATTTTATGAATGATTTGCATAACAATCCATTATTTTTCTTATGTTATTTTTATGATAATTAAGCAGAAATATTAGACAAGCAGTATATAGTTAATATTAAATTGCAAATAAAAATGTCACTGCATAGATATACAGTATATTCCAGTAATACAGCATTATTTTTTTTACATAATGTAATAATAACACGTAATTATAATTTAAATAGTTAAATAGTCAATAGTTCCCAATCATATTTCACTCTAGAAATATATTTTGCATTACAAAATCAATATTTTTGGCATTATTTCCAAATATTATTGACATTAATTTTGTAAACAACATGCAAAACTTATAATGCATATAATTTTACTGCATAGATATTTTGTATATTCCAGTAATAGAATACAGCATCTTATCACTGATCCTCTTATTATTAAAATATAATAGTAGTGACATCATTAATGAAGACGGTTCTAGATGTTACAAATAAAAAGGTGCTTAGGAAAAACATCTAGATCTGTCAGCTGTCAATCAAACTGGATTTTTGGGAGTCAAGGGATGAAGCTCGGTCTTTCTAGCAGCTGTTTGGACTCTCCTTCTGACGGCACCCATTCACTTGCAGAGGAGTTCTGATGACTTGTTTGATTTGTCTTCTAGAGCATTGTTCGCGGCAGCTTCATCGGACACGAGGACTACATTTCTGCGGCGATCGCCGAGATGAGTCGACTCTCTGTGTCCAGCTCGAACTCGTTGAGGAGAACCAGCCCGTCTTTAAGGAAACGAGCGCGGTCTCTGGGTCGTCTGGGGGAGGAAGCTGAAGGAGAGACTTACGAATATCAGGAGCTCAATGAGGCTGATCAGAGAAACGTCCAGTCGGTGTCAGACAGGAGCTCCAGATCCAGAGCGATCCAGAGCGAGAGCGGATCCTCCACACGACCCCGAGCCAGGTCCGTGTTCATGGGACAGACGGCGCTGATGCCCCGGGACATCTCACTGGTGTCTAACCCTGACCGTGAAGGACCCGGGGTCTCTGAACCCGAGCAGACGGCCGTCTGGAGTCATGATGGAGACAGACTGAACTCAGATCAGCTCCAGAGGAGACCGCAGTCCACTTCTGACCTCACCGTGTGTAGAAACACTCTCTCAGAACGCTTAGAAACATTCTCTTTTTAAACCATTTCAAAACTCCGGCAACATTCCGTTTTATAGAATTTAGAACATTTGTTACATTTGAACGTTCTAGGAATGTTTTCGAAACAAGGAGTTACATTTAAAAAAAGAATTGACACATTTTTGACTAATTCTAATGTATATTATAATTAAAATAATTATATATAATTAGTATAATAAATAAAAATGTTTTTTAATATATATATATATATATGTTATTTTTTACTCACATTTTTAATTTGCTTTTTGTTTTATATTTTCAGTTCACAGTTTAATCTTAGTTTAGGCTTTTATGTGCTTTTGTCCGTTTTTTTTTTGTTTTTTTTTTGTTCTATTAGTTTTAAATGTTTTCAAAAAATAGTTTTTTAATTTTAATTATTTCACCATGATAATTTTTTTTTTTTGTTTACAATTGATTTATTTTTCATTACTTAAGCTTACTTTCTTTTTTATTTGGCTATGCAACATTTCTCATTTTCATTAACAATATATATATATATACACAGAACCTTTCACAAATATTAGCACACCTTGGTAAATATGATATATATATATATATATATAATTTAAATTGAATGTATGCATTTAGCAGATGCTTTTATCCAAAGTGACTTACAGTGCATTCAGGCTATCAGTTTTTACCTATCATATATATATAGTTAATTTTATTTCAGCTGTTTTTTTTTTATAACTTCTATTTGCTCTCAAGGAAATCTATTTTTAATGTTTCTATAGTAATAGTTTTAATTATCAATAACAACACTGCCCAGCTCGACTTTTTTTGGTAATTAAAAACTACTTAAATGAATTCAAATAGAACGCACTTCCTAGGTTTATCTGAAGAACTCATGTTTCCTCTGATTACAGGTGAATTCATCGGGATTCCCAGCCATTTCCAAACCCAATGGCACTAGCAGTCCCAAACCAGGCCTTGTGACGCCGAGCGGTGACCCGAGAGCACGGCGTTCCTCTTCTCCCGTCAGATCCCCGGTGACTCCGAGTCCCAGCGGACACACACCCGTCACACACACACAGTTCAGAGCCGCGCTGCAGATGGTGGTGGACCCCGGAGACCCTCGCCCCTCTCTGGAGAACTTCGTGAAGATCGGCGAGGGCTCCACGGGTGTAGTGTGCATCGCCCGAGAGAAGCAGAGCGGGCGGCAGGTCGCCGTCAAGATGATGGACCTCCGCAAACAGCAGAGGAGAGAACTGCTCTTCAACGAGGTGTGAGCGTCCCCAAACGAAACATTTCACCCGACACAATCTGCATGAGATTCATCACAATCACACAATCACACAATCACACAATCACACAATCACACAATCACACAATCACACAATCACATGCTGTAAATGTTAGCTTTAAAAGACTCAAATCATTCATGAACAGGGAACATTAGTCTCTCAGTGACTCCATGAAACATATACAGACATAAATACAGCATCCTCAACTAATATAAATACTCTTGGTAAATATGAGCAAAACGTTTTTTTTAGCTGTGAAAAAAAAATATTTTTTTGATTATTTTTGATATTTCATTAAAACAAAAATTCTAAATTCTAACCTTTTATTGAAGTAAAATAATGGAAATTGGGTGGGAAATCTCATCATTAAATTCATTAATTACTTAATTTATAAAAATATATTGTGCATATGTATATGTGTGTGTATAAATTAAAAACATTTTAGTTACTTGACAAAATAAACATTAACCTTGAAATAGAATAAAAATAGATTTAAAATGAAATAGAATATAAGAAATAAGAAAGAATATATATATATATATATATATATATATATATATATATATATATATATATATATATATATATATATATATAAATCACAAAACAGTAAAAATTACAAAAACACACAACTAAATTGCTAAAGCTAACAAAATGGAATTTTAAAAAATAAAATAAACAAAAAATATTAACAAAAACTATTATAGTATATCAGTGTTAAAAAATAACCCTCATAAATTTGTACAAAAATAAAAATATAAATACTTCTAATATTTATATATATTTATATATCATTAAAAAAAAAGTAATACTAAGTGTTTTGTGTCTGTGTCCACACAGGTGGTGATCATGCGAGACTACAGACACAGAAGCGTGGTGGAGATGTTCCGGAGCGCTCTGGTGGGTGAAGAGCTGTGGGTGATCATGGAGTACCTGCAGGGCGGCGCTCTCACCAACATCGTCTCACAGACCAGGTGACAAACACTGTCTAACAGATCATGGACACGGATGATTCCTCAAACCATGTGTTACTGATGACAGGATGTGTATTAATGTGCACTGTTTCCACCTGAAATCATGCTGATGTTGTTCAGACGTAGAAACCTTCACTAAAGCACCAGCGACTCGCTCAAGTGAGGAAAGAGTTACAGAACAAGCTGGAAACTGGTTTGTTTTGACACTGTTTGCACAGCAGCTCTTTGTTGATGTTCACACATCCTTCGTTCTGAGCCTCTTTCATCCTCGACCGCAGACTTGTGTAATAGTTCATGCAATACTTTATGCAAGAAATTGAAATGCAGTGCATTAGATGCACATTCACAATCACAATGTGCTCCAAAGTTTGCGGTCAGTAAGATTTTTTGAATGCATTGCATTTATTTGATCACAAATACAGTAAAAATTGTGAAATATTATTACGATTCAAAATATATGTTTTCCGTGTGAATATTTATTAACATGTAATTTATTTCTGTGATGCTCCGCTGTATTTTCAGCATCATTCCTCCAGTCTTCAGTGTCACATGATCTTCAGAAATCATGAAAATATGATGATTTACTGCTGGAGAAACATTTCTGATTATTATCAATGTTGTAAACAGTTAATATGTTTGTGGAAACTGTGATGCATTTCATTTTTCAGAATTCACAGATGAACAGAAAGTTCAAAATTTATTTGAAATATATATATATTTGATCAATTTAATGCATCCTCAATTAATACAAGTATTAATTTCATTTGAAAAAAGTCAGAATGACCCAAACTTTTGAACAGTAGCGCACTAAACATGCATCAGAGGGAGCGATGGAGGTGTGTTATCATTCCTGAGGAGTGTAAAGAGGCACAGCCCGTGTTTATCTTTCATTATGTGTGTGTGTGTGTGTGTTTAGGCTAACAGAGGAGCAGATTGCTACAGTGTGTGAAGCTGTTCTTCAGGCTCTCTGTTATCTTCACGCTCAGGGCGTCATACACAGAGACATCAAGAGCGACTCGATCTTACTGACGCTGGACGGCCGGGTGAGACACGGTTTAATTAGGACAAGAAGCACGAACTGCATAGACTTGACAATACTCTATCTCAAATTATTAACATGCATTAGACATTTACTAGGGTTTTTTCAGATGTTTAAGAATGTACTTTTCTACACTGTAAAGATTTTTTTTTCTTTTTTTGAAGTTGTAAATAAAACAAAATACTACAATAATTAGCAATTTTTTTGTGAAAATTGTTTCTACACCAGTTCGGTTTTCCCTTGTTTACCACGGTTACACTTAAATAGATAAAAAAAAAAAGAAAAACGTTTTCTTTATCTGAAATAAAAATAAATCATAAACCAAACTAAACTAAAATATTTTGTAAAAATTAAACTTATTTTATTTCAGTCCACTGCCAAGGCAATTTAAATGAAAATACAATATATATATAAAAATATTAAAATATTTAAAAAGAAATAAAGTAATAAAATTGCAACAACTTTATCTAAAATGAAAATGAAAACTGATAGTATAAAATAAAAACTAAATAGAAAAATTTTTAAAACTCAAAAACTAAATACCAAAACTTTGACTAAAGTTAAAATGAAAACAGAAAATATTAAAATTACAGTTATATAGAAATTTTTTAAAATAAAAAATAAAAATAAAATCAATAATATTTCTAAAAGTCAAATTAAATGAAAAATATAAAATATTTAGAACAGTTTGAAAAGAACTAATAAAAATAAAAACATAATATAATTACTAAAACTAACTAAACTTAAAATGAAAATGGATAATATATAAATAAAAATGAGATAGAAATCTAAAAAACTAATAAAAATAATCACAACTAAATTAGTAAAATTAACTAAAGTTAAAATTAAGACAGAAAATATTAAAATTACAATTATATAGAAATTAAAAAAGTAATAAAAACATAGTAAAATTACTAAAACTAACTAAATTTAAAATGAAAATGGATAATATAAAAATAAAAATGAGAATGAAATATAAAAAAATGAATTAAAATAATCACTGTTAAATTACTAAAATTTTAACTAAATTCTAAATGAAAACAGAATCATATTAAACTTATGATAATGTTGAAATGTTTTAAAAGAAATAAAAATGAATAAATATAAAACACAGTAAAATTACTAAAACTAACTTAACTTAAAATCAAAACAGAAAAACTAAAAATCACAATAATATAGAAGTTTTAAAAGAACCAAAAACGAATAAAAATAAAAACACAATAAAATTACTAAAACTAACTAAACTTAAAATGAAAATGGATAATATAAAAAATAAAAATGAGACCGAAATATATAAAAAAAATCAAATTAAGTTAAAATTAAAACAGAAAATATATAAATATAAATTATATAGAAATGTTTTAAAAGAAACAACAACTAATAAAAAAGACAAAGACATAACAAAATTACTAAAACTAACTAAAATGAGATCAAATATAACAAATAATAAAAATAATCCCAGCTAAATTACTAAAACTTTAAACTTAAAATCAAAACAGAAAATAAAAAAATAAAATCTATATACAAATACTTTAAAGGAAACAAAAACTAACATAAAACTGACCAAAACGCACACAAAATGAACTAAATCTGGAAAACGGAAAATATAGAACATGCATTTATTGCAGTAGACATGTATGATGGAAATGCGACTGGTTTTAGTTTTAGGAAGCAGGATTGATGTGTGATTCTCTGTTTTACAGGTCAAACTGTCCGACTTTGGATTCTGTGCTCAGATCAGTAAAGACATCCCGAAGCGGAAGTCTTTAGTCGGGACTCCGTACTGGATGGCGCCCGAAGTGGTTTCAAAGAAGCTGTACGGCACCGAGGTGAACGAACCACATCCATCATGCATGCACAGAAAAAACTAATCTAGCCTTTAATTTAATCAGATAATACAGTTTTATACTAACATCTATATGAATATGATTTATAATGCTAATTTCTGTCCAATAGGTTTATTAAATGTAGACCTAAAAGTGCTAACAAAGTAGGCAAAGACACTTTTAATCCTCACTTTAAATGGATGCATGACGGAATTCAATATTTGGCCCTAATTTAGAGAATATTATGAGTTTTAATCACTTTATTTAAGTTTATGCGACAGATGAATATAACAAAGAAGCCACAGTTTGATTCTGGTTCATGTCACACCAAATGTTTATATGATTTAATGCTGTAATTAAGGCCTTTTAATGGAAAGAATGGGAGTCAATAAATGATATTTGAATAGAGATGAAGCTGTTAACATCATCTCAACATGTTCTTCTAAGAACATTTAGCTAACGTTCCCATTTTGTTGTGAAAATGTTATTTCTGAAGGTTAAAAACTTCCCGTTTTTAGAGTGTTTGAAATCTTTAGTTTTTATTGCAAGTGAAACAAAGAACATTCCATTTTAGAATTCTGGCAAATGTTACGGGAAAGGTTAGTTTCGAATGTTCTCTGACAGAAATGGTAACATTTAAAAAACTGCTACATGAAAGTCCAAAAGAGAAAATTCTATGAATGATGTGGAGATGTGTAAATTGTGTTTATTTTATTTTTGAGAGACAAAAACTTTATTTATCGTGACTTCCAGCTTTACGATTTTTTGCAAATCGTTTACATTCACGAAGCTGCATTACACACTGCATGAAAGACAGTTTTTAAAAATCCATGTTGGGCACTTTAAAAGATATATATATTTTTGATCATATAAACATTGATGGAACATTACATTGTATCATTTTTGGGAGATTAATGGAATGCAACTTTTGAATGTTCTGAAACAATAATATAAAATAAAAACATTAGGCCGGGTTCACACCGCAAGTTTCAGCAGAGCAGAAGCAGCGCGTTAACAGCAGGTAGGCAGAGCAGAAGCAGCGTGCGCCTATTTTGCTTTCACACCGACAGCGGAGGCAGCGCGCAACTGAACAGCAGATTTTGGTCAGAGTGCTCTATAATGGGTACGTTCGCATTGCTTTATTTCCCATTTAAAATACATTTAAATAAAAAGACTAGGCAAGAAGCTTTTTTAATTAATAATTTAATTGTTACTTTTGTTGGATCTTTGTTTTGCTGTCTTTGTTTTCCGTGCAGTACGTGTTGTTGATAGAAGAAAGGCCATCGCGCTATATTTGTTATTAAGGAGACTAAAAAGACCCAGACTTTGGGTTCATCCCATTAACCGACGTAGGAGAGAACATGGTGCATATTACCATCTTGTCACTGGGTTTGTTTGCAATCAAATTTACCAAAAAACACCCTGAAAACCAATTTAATAAACGGTTTTAAATTATGTGTATTGTAGATGGTTCACAGCCTTGACTTCCTGCTCATCTTGAAATCAGCATTTACTTGTTTATTATATATGCATGTATCACCTGCTTTTGTTATTTGTGTGCTTATGTGTAATTTAGAAATTGTAAATAAATGGTTCCAATTGAATCAATTTTGAATCAAATATTGAGTTGCTTGCTCGTGTGCCAGCGAAAGCGTCAAAAACACTATAAAATTAATTACCATCTGCAATAAGAGCCGCTGCAACTTCATCCTATGCTTTTTCCTTCTCCTGCAAGTCTTTATAAAGTACATTGTGTGGATCATAAAGAACTTGATATTTCTCAACTTCCACGATGAGACGAGTGTCGTCCATTATTGTCTTTCCAGGTGCACTCTGAAGACCACCGCCTGTGACACCACGTGCTGTTGTTTATGATTGTTAGCACGACATCCGTTCTTCTGCCAATACATAGGCCTAGTTATTAAAAGAATACTACTAATAATAAATAAATCTCCAAGGCTAAGCTAGCAATATAAATTATTTAAAGTTGTTTTTGTATTTCGGCAAAAAAAAAGTCTATTTTTGGATAGAACTGTAAGTACTTTAACAGATTTTGTAAAAAAAAAAAAAAAAAAAAAATATATATATATATATATATATATATATATATATATATATATATATATATTAAAAATAAAATTATAATAAAAAATATAAAAATATGTGGTTTTAAATATCATACATTTTTTATGAAATTTGCTAAGAACACAGTAGATATCATTAATGCAAATTTTGGGCAAATTTTCGTTTAAGTACATGTGTATTTTGGCCATGATCATGATCATTTTGGCCATGGTCACTTTATCTTCTATACATATTTTTTATATTAATTTCCTTTTCGTAACATACTCTAGTTCTTGTTAAAACACCCTAGAGGTGCTTTTTTTGTGCAGTTAGAGCACTTTTTGTGTGAAATCATATTTATTTTGTCCATCAAAGGTGTACTTTCACTTTAACTGAGCGTCAGCAGCGCTGCAAAAATAGACCCAGCGCCGAAACGATCGCGGCACTGCTGCTTCTGCTCTGCTTCTGCAACGCTCTGCCGCGCAGCTTCTGCGTGCGGTGTGAACGCTCTCATCTGTTAACATGGGCACCGAAAAAAATACGCGCTGCTTCTGCTCTGCTGCAGCTTGCGGTGTGAACCCGGCCTTAGACAAACAACAGAATAAAGCAAAACTACAATTTTAAAAATCAAAACTGATGATATAAAATAAAAACTCTATAGAAATATACAAAAACATAACTTAAAAAATAAACACACAAACTAAATCACAAAAACTTTAACTGAAAATAGAAAAATATATAAAAATATTCTAAAAGACACAAAATATAATAAAAATAAACAACAGTTACTAAAACTTAAACTAAAATAAAAAATTAAAACTATATAGAAATGTTTAAAAATAAACAACAACAAATAAAAAAACAAAGACACAACAGAATTACTAAAACAATAAAAATGGATAATATAAAAATAAAAACTATATAGAAATGTAAAAATAAACTAAATTCCAAAATGTTTTACTAAAATTAAAAATTACAATATAAACATTACATTATATAGAAATGTTTTTGAAGAAACTAAAACTGTAAAAAAAAATTTTTTTAAATTACAAAAACTAACTTAAAAAGAAAAACAACGTAAACCTTCACAGAAAATTTTATAAAACAACTTATTTAAGCGACTCAGAGTCAATTCTTTCTTTTGAAAAGAAAGAGTCAATTCTTTCTTCTCACTTTTTTTTGTAAGTGATACAAACGTTAAAGGAACATTCCATTGTATCATTTTCAAGATTATGGGAATGTAACGTTTAAATGTTCTCTTAACATTCTGAAATAAATACTAACATAAAAAAAAATGTTAGACAGACATCCGAATAAAGCTTTTCAGAAAAAAACAATCCGTGAACGACCGTGGGATGTGAATAACATCTTTGTGCTTCAAGGCAATGTTCTGAGAGTGTTCTCTGTTATCTGGATGTTACTGGAGGTATTTTAGTCTCAACAGATACTGGAAGGACACAATCTCATGCACCTAAAATATATGCACCGCATCAGTGATGATATATGCTGGCAAAACTCATTTAGACATTCACTTCTATTTCTATTGCCTTCCAACTTCTTCTTGCTGTGCATTATCTCCTGTTTTTGTGGTTTTGTGTCTGTTGTGTTGACCTTTTGTTTGTATCAGCTGTTATGACACGCATAATGAAAACCAATACAAAATTTATATCCAAAAAGGAAAAGAATGAATGGAAATGTCATGGAGAAAGCCTTGAGAAACCTATATTTATTACAAAATGTAAATATGAATGTTTTGTGGTGATTGTAGGTGGACGTGTGGTCTCTGGGGATCATGGTGGTGGAGATGATCGATGGAGAACCTCCGTATTTCAGCGAGACGCCGATAGCAGCGATGAAGAGACTGAGGGACGAGCCGGCGCCGACCGCAAGAAACATCAGCACGGTGAAGCAGAGGATCACTGAAAACATAACTAGAGAAGAGAAACTGCCAAGGAAATAAAAATGATTGAAAACTAGATAGACATGAAAAGAAAAAGTGAAAAAAAAAATACAAAAAACACACAACAAAATGACCTAAACTTTAACTAAAATTAAAATGTAAACTGAATATATAAAAACAAAAACTTTCACAGAATACTACAAAGTCATATTTTACAATAAAGCTGAATCTGAAATCATAACATGTAAAATTTATAACATTATTTTTTTTTTTGGCGAAATGTAAAGTTATAATTGTGAGAAATAAAGTCAGAAATGGGAGAATTTTTCTTTGTTGTGAGATATAAAGTCAGAATTACAAGAAAAAAAAAATAATTGTGAGATATAAAGTCAGAATAGAAAACAAGAAAAGAAAAAAATCAGAATTGCAGGAAAAAAAATTTGTAAAGTTAGAATTTTAGGAGAAAAAGTCAGAATTGTTAGAAATAAGGTCCGAAATGGGAGATATATATTATGAGAAAAAAGTCAGAATGGCAAGAAAAATGTAAATAAAATTAAAATAAAAAATAAATAAAAATGAATTGTGTTTAAACTCATAATTGCAAAATAAAATAAAAATATTCCAAGATATAAAGTCAGTATTGAAAAAAAAACTGAATTGTGAAATATAAACTCTGAATTGCGAGAAATATTTTTAATTGCAAAACATAGTCAGAATTGTTTATTTCAGCTATTTGCAAAGGAAATACAAATGAATAAAAACTAGATAGACATGAAAATAAAAAGTACAAATTACAAAACACACAACAAATTGACTAAAATTAAATTGGAAAACTGAATATATAAAAACAAAAACCTTCACAAAATATGAATAAAAACTATATGTAACCCAGTCATACTAAAATAACACTGAATGTGAAATCTTAACATGCATGTACATTTTTTTGCACATTTAAATCAATGCTGTTATTATGCACTAAAATTATTTAAATAAATATCAAT
The DNA here is from genome assembly GCF_003368295.1 of Carassius auratus. Classification (NCBI taxonomy): domain Eukaryota; kingdom Metazoa; phylum Chordata; class Actinopteri; order Cypriniformes; family Cyprinidae; genus Carassius; species Carassius auratus. Next base: position 27,715 of record NW_020526156.1, read on the forward strand.
TATTGATTGAAATTAAGCTGAAATAAAATACAATACAAATATTAGATGAAAAAAAATTATACAAGTTTAAAAAGTAAAACGATTAATAAATACAAAAATAAAGCTAAATAGAACTTTATAAACATGGCAAAAGCAAATAAAACTGCTAATAATAAAATAGTAAAAAAAATACTAATACAAATCTAAAATATAAAGATAAAAGCCTGTTCAAAATAATAACAAATGCTGTAAATAAAATATAAATAATACTAAAACATCAATGAATACACTCAGAAAAAAAAAGATTAAAATGTATATTCATTAATAAAAAAGCCTAAATGGAATAAAATAAAATAAACATTAGATTAAACCCTTAAACTTAAAAAAGAAAGTTCTGCGCTTTCTAAAACTAAATACAAGTATATACTGTAAAACATAAAAATACAAATGACAAAAACATTACAAAACAGTAAAATTACTAAACTTAAAACTGTAAAAAATAAAAGCTAAAATAAATGCATAATATAATTATAAAATAGTAAAACAGTTAATAAAAATGCTATAAATAGTTTATGAACAATAAAATAATATAACATAAAACGCTTAATTTAAAAAATGAATATGATAAATGTCGAATAGTACTACACTAAACTGAAAAATAAATTGGAAATAGCTAAATAGAAATATAAAAATGACAAAAGCATGACAAAATTATAAAAAAAACTTAAAATTGTACAAATAAAAGCTAATACACACACATATATATATATACACCAAAAATAATAGCAAATACTGTTATGAATAATACTAAAAAAAGACTTTTATCATGTTATTATGATGTTAATTGGATAATAATGTTAATAATCCTGTGATCAGATCTCTCCGGTCCTGAGGGACTTTCTGGACTCGATGTTGACCCGTGATCCTCTGAAGCGAGCGAGCGCTAGAGATCTGCTCCAGCATCCCTTCATGCTTCAGGCCACTTCTCCTCGCTGTCTGGTGCCTCTAGTGGAGCAGCACCGCAAGCGCATGTCCCACTGCTGACCTGCGGCTCCCACATCAGCACTGTGGACTGGGAATGTTCCTGATCTGCTGAAACACTTCCCTCTGGAGACTCGCAGGAACAATTCATCCCAAACCCATCATCCTGTCGGCATCCATTCAGCTTATTCTAATGCATCTGCACAGAAACTTTGACATTGTGTTGTGTGTAATATAGACTGAGCTGCTGGGTTTATTAAAGCCGTCTGATGATCCTTCACAATATGCTGCAGGACAATGAATTAAAAGGTAATTTGTGTCCTTATTTCTCGCAATTCTGAGAAAAAAAAAATCATAATTGTGAAACGTTAACTTACAATTGCAAGACAATAAAAAAAGGTAATTAAAAAAAAAAGTCAGAATTGTGAGATATATACCAGAATTACAGTAAAAATGTAATTGTGAGAAATAAGTCAGAATTCTGAAAAAAATGTCAGAATTGTAGGAAAAAAATTGGAATTGGGGAAAAGTGAAGTTAGAATTGTTGGAGAAAGTCAGAATTGTCAGATATAAAGTTAGAAATTGGAGAAAAAATATTTATATTGAGAGAAAAAAGTCAGAAAAAATAGAAATGTGAGATTTGACATTAGAATTGCAAAAAAAGGGACTGTTAGGAAAACAAAGTGGAATTGCGAATAAAAAGAAGCCGGAATTGCAAGAGAAAAAATGTAATTGCCAGATTTAAACTCAGTATTGCAAAAAAAAAAATAAAATAAAATAAAATTGTAATAAAGTCAGAATTGCAAGAAGAAAAATTTAATTGTGAAATATAGTCAGAATTTAGGGAAAAAAAAATTATTTTAAGATACAAAGTCAGAATTGTAAGAAACAAATAGAATTGTGAGATTTAAACTTAGAATTGCAAAATAAATAAAAAATGTATTCTAAGATATAAAGTCACATTGCATTTTTTTTTTAGAAAATATAAATAAAAAATAAAATAATTGGGAAATATGAAGTCAAAATTGCAAGAAAAAAAAGTGAATAGTGAGATATAGTCAGAATTGCGAGAAATGAATTAGAATTGTGAGATATAAACACTAAACTCTGAACTAAAAAAGTCACAATTACCTTGTTTTATTTTTTATCCCCTGGCAGAAATAAGTGACCAGTGCGATGAAACCAGAAACATAATTTATAAATCATGTTTACATTAAAATGTAACTTTTACTGTTGTACAGCTTTGGATAAAAGCATCTGCTAAATAATATTAAATGTTATGATTAATGTGTCCAGGAAACTGAACTGGAGCTCTTCTGTAAACCAGCAGGCTGTGGAGAAGCTCAATGCTGTTTTTATTTTGTATTCCAAGACTTTAAAATGATTTTTATAATTCATAAACTGTCTGCAATTGTGTTGTCAAATCTGCTTCACATTTTTAATCAAGCATTAAATTTACAAAATGCATTGGAGGTACTATATAAAGCACTGACTGCATTGAATGCATGGTTTAACCACAGCACAGGACGCTTTTAAAGCATGTCTGATGATTGATCGCTGTTTAATAAGAGGCCACACACTGATTATATCAGCCGTTGTGTAGTGAACACGTGTTTTTAACATCGAGCGAATGAGCACGAACACTTCTGTCTGCTAATCTACTTCCTGATAAGCTCGTTATTTACTTAAGCAGCACTTAAACACTTGTGAGAGGACATTTCTGACACTGACAAATATTTCAAGTGTTCTTACTCGAGCTCAATTTAAATAAATAAATAAAACTAAATAGAAATATAAAGTAAAAATGATAAAATGACAAAAACTTAACATGCATCTTAAGTCTTTTTTTTGCACATTTCATGAAGTGCTGTTATTGAAATAAATATAATTTTTGTGAACTCAGGCAAAGCTGAAATTAAATTCAATATAAATGAAACTTAAAAATGTAAACGAAAATTATAAATGTTTAAAATTTTTACTATTACTAAAACTAAAAAATAAAGCTAAATAGATATATAAATACAAAAAAAAAAAAGCCCGTCAAATTGACTAAACTTGTTTCAGTAAAAATTGAATAATATAAATCTATATACATCTCGTTGACTAAAACTATTAAAATATTTTTGTTCATTGAAATACGTGAAATAAATATAAAATTTAAATATTAGATAAATATGTATTGTAAACGTTGCCTTAGCAGCTAACTGAAATAAGTTATATATATATATATATATATATATATATATATATATATATAAAGGAAACTAAAATAACACTGAATTTGAAACATTTTACTTATAAAAATAAAAGCTATATCATAATGTTAAGCAATAGCATACAAAAACCAAATACAGATGATACTAAACCAACGCTGATCTCATGCATTAAATAAAATCACTTCATTACATCCTGACCATGAACACCTCACTCCATTGTAATAATTCTGCACAAATTCAGCTTAATGAGATTTCAATTAAAGTTTGCATAAAGAAAACACTTGATGATTTTATTAGGAACACTGGGCCTCATTCGTGAAACAGAAGTCATTCATAAAGCCACTCTTACAGATGTTTTGCATTGAATTGCATGCATGCATACATTTATAAGAATGGATTTAGAGATGAGTTTCAGAGAGTGTTTTCCTCGTTTCATGAATGAGGCTCAGTGACAGTACAGAGAGAGACAGATGATCACAGAAGAGGCACAGCCTTCTTTTCATTCCTGTTCTATTTCAGGGGTGTTTCTGAGCGAGGATGAGTCGGGACGTCCTTCACTGTCGGGATCTCAGAGGCGTCTGCAGCATCTATCAGAGGAGCACTGATAAAGTCACAGCCGAACAAAGATAACACAGATTCCTGAGTCTCAGCTCCCATAAGAGCACAATAGCTTTGTCCTACTTAACTCAAACATTATATAAACTGTTTTCGGTTTAGTGTTTCCAATGCAATATTTTCCTAAATTATTATTTTATTATATTAATTTCCCAAATATGGTTTGGGAACTGTAAGAGTTATAGTATATATATATATATATATATAGTCTCTTTTGCTCACCAAGGCTACATTTATTGTACATAAATACAGTAAAAAACATTAATGTTGTGAAATATTATTAAGATTTAATAGCTGTTTTCTCTTTGAATGGATTGTAAACTTTAATTTATTTCTGTGATGCTCCGCTGTATTTTCAGCATCATTCCTCCAGTCTTCAGTGTCACATGATCTCCAGAAATCATGAAAATATGATGATTTACTGCTCAAGAAACATTTCTGATTATTATCAATATTAAAAATAGTCTAATATTTAAAACATAAACCTTTTTTTTTCAGGATTCTTTGATGAATAGAAAGCATTTAATTAAAATGGAAATCTTTCGTAACATTATAAATGTCTTTATTGCTTCTTTGCTGAATAAAAATATACATTTATGAAGTTACTTTTGATCAATTAAATGTGCCCTTACTAAATACAAACATTAATTGCTAAAAAACAAAAAACAAAACGTATATATGAACATACATCTATATATATATATGTGAGTGTGTGTGTGTGTGTGTGTGTGAAGGTCATGCTTATTGCTAGAGGTATGTGTAATATTTCTAAAGGGTGGAAACAATCAGAGAGGTGTTTGTTGTCTATATAAGGATCTCAACCACTAAAAGGTCTTGTTACTGACCCCACACCGCTTTTAACTCTTGATAAAAAACCCTGTCCCCTGTGTTCTTTCCTTTCACATCCTTATTTGGATCTCAGTAACTCTCTATAAAAACCCATCACTAGTGGTTTGTGTCACTGAAGTTTCCTCAGCCGAGGTGTGCTCATCAACTCTCAGTGTAGCTGGAAATCTGAAGCAGTCACTATGGGTGATGCTATGATGGCAGAGTTCGGAAAGGCTGCTCCCTTCTTGAGGAAGTCGGATAAAGAACGTCTGGAAGCTCAGACAAGAGCCTTTGACATCAAGACCGAATGCTTTGTTGTTGATGATAAGGTGGAGTTTGTGAAGGGGAAAATTGTCAACAAGGAAGGAGGGAAAGTCACTGTAAAGACTGATGATGGGAGGACAGTGACTGTCAAGGATGGAGACGTCCATCCCCAGAACCCGCCTAAATTCGATAAAATCGAAGACATGGCGATGCTTACTTTCCTTCACGAGCCTGCAGTGCTGTTCAACCTCAAAGAGCGTTATGCAGCCTGGATGATCTACACCTACTCTGGGCTGTTCTGTGTTACCGTCAACCCTTACAAGTGGTTACCCGTGTACGACTCAGAAGTAGTCGCTGCTTACAGAGGTAAGAAGAGATCAGAGGCCCCGCCTCACATCTTTTCTATCTCTGATAACGCTTATCAATACATGCTAACTGACCGGGAGAACCAGTCCATCCTTATCACCGGAGAATCCGGTGCTGGGAAGACTGTCAACACCAAGAGAGTCATCCAGTATTTTGCAAGCATTGCTGCCGCTGGTGGAGCAGCTGGAAAGAAAGACTCCAGCAAGGGAACCCTGGAGGATCAGATCATTCAGGCTAACCCTGCACTTGAGGCTTTTGGCAATGCTAAAACCGTGAGAAATGACAACTCCTCTCGCTTTGGGAAATTCATCCGCATTCATTTTGGGACAAGCGGTAAACTCTCCTCTGCTGATATAGAAACGTACCTGCTAGAGAAGTCTCGGGTGACCTTCCAACTAAAATCTGAGAGGAACTACCATATCTTCTTCCAAATACTGTCCAATGAAAAGCCCGAACTACTGGACATGATGTTAATAACCAATAATCCATATGACTACTCTTACATCTCCCAAGGAGAAGTAACCGTCGCGTCCATCAATGACAATGAAGAGCTGGTTGCTACTGACAAAGCATTTGATGTACTTGGCTTCACGACCGAAGAAAAGATGGGAGTCTACAAGCTGACAGGTGCTATCATGCACTATGGCAATATGAAGTTCAAGCAGAAACAGCGTGAAGAGCAGGCAGAGTCTGACGGTACTGAAGATGCAGATAAGGCAGCTTATCTAATGGGGCTGAACTCTGCTGACCTGCTCAAAGGACTCTGCCATCCCAGAGTCAAGGTAGGCAATGAGTACGTCACAAAAGGACAGAGTGTGGACCAAGTGTATTACTCAATTGGTGCACTGGCAAAGTCAGTGTATGAGAAAATGTTCAACTGGATGGTGGTAAGAATTAACCACTCTCTTGACACAAAGCAACATCGCCAGCATTTCATTGGTGTACTAGACATTGCTGGCTTTGAGATCTTTGATTTCAACACGTTTGAACAACTCTGCATCAATTTCACAAATGAAAAGCTGCAGCAGTTTTTCAATCACCACATGTTCGTTCTGGAACAAGAGGAATACAAAAAAGAGGGGATTGACTGGGAGTTCATTGACTTCGGGATGGATCTGCAATCCTGCATTGATCTGATTGAGAAACCCCTAGGGATCATGTCCATTCTGGAGGAAGAGTGCATGTTTCCAAAGGCCAGTGATCAGACATTCAAAGCAAAGCTATACGACAACCATCTGGGAAAGACAAACATTTTCCAAAAGCCACGAGTTGTGAAGGGAAAGGCAGAAGCACACTTTGCCTTATCCCATTATGCAGGTACTGTGGACTATAATATTTCTGGCTGGTTGGTGAAGAACAAAGACCCATTGAATGAAACTGTAGTTGGTCTCTATCAGAAATCCTCTTTGAAGTTGTTGAGTCATCTATTCTCAACCTATGCAGCAGGAGATGCAGCAGAAAAGTCAGGTGGGAAAGGGGCCAAGAAAAAGGGGTCATCTTTTCAGACCGTGTCCGCCCTGCACAGAGAAAACCTTAACAAATTAATGACCAATCTGAAAACCACAAACCCACACTTTGTCCGTTGTCTGATTCCAAATGAGAGCAAAACTCCTGGAATCATGGACAACTGTCTGGTCATGCACCAGCTTCGCTGCAACGGTGTACTGGAGGGTATCAGGATTTGCAGGAAAGGTTTCCCAAACAGGATCCTCTATGGTGATTTCAAACAGAGGTACAGAATCCTAAATGCATCTGCCATCCCTGAAGGACAGTTCATCGAAAACAAGAAAAGTGCTGAGAAGCTGTTAGGCTCACTAGACATCGATCACACGCAATACAAATTTGGCCACACAAAAGTCTTTTTTAAAGCGGGCCTGCTTGGTACGTTAGAAGAGATGCGAGATGACCAACTCGCTCGTATCCTCACTAGGATCCAGTCTTATGCTCGTGGATTACTGATGAGAGTTGAGTTTCAGAAACTTGTGGAACGTAGAGATGCCCTCATGGTCATCCAGTGGAACCTTCGTTCTTTCCTTGGTGTGAAAAACTGGCCATGGATGAAACTGTTCTTTAAGATAAAACCTTTGCTAAGGAGTGCTGAGTCTGAAAAGGAGATGGCAAACATGAAGGATGAATTCAATACGTTAAAAGAAGCTTTGGAGAAATCTGAGGCCAGGAGGAAAGAGTTAGAAGAGAAAATGGTCACTCTTCTTCAAGAGAAGAATGATTTACTTCTTCAGGTGCAATCAGAGCAGGACACGCTAATGGATTCCGAAGAACGATGTGAACAGCTCATAAAAAGCAAAATCCAGCTAGAGGCTAAAGTCAAAGAGCTGGCAGAACGTATAGAGGATGAGGAAGAGATAAATGCAGACCTCACAGCCAAGAAACGCAAGTTGGAGGATGAATGTTCTGAGCTCAAGAAAGATATAGATGACCTGGAGCTGACATTGGCCAAGGTGGAAAAGGAAAAGCATGCCACTGAGAACAAAGTGAAGAATCTAACAGAGGAAATGTCATCCCTTGATGAAAACATAATGAAACTCACCAAAGAGAAAAAAGCTCTACAAGAGGCTCAGCAGCAAACACTGGATGACCTTCAAAGTGAGGAGGACAAAGTAAATATATTGACAAAAGCAAAAGCTAAGCTTGAACAACAGGTGGATGATCTTGAGGGCTCATTGGAACAAGAAAAAAAAGTTAGGATGGACTTGGAGCGTATCAAGAGAAAGATGGAAGGAGATGTGAAACTGACTCAGGAGAGTGTAATGGACTTGGAGAATGACAAACAGCAACTAGAAGAAAAACTTAAAAAGAAAGACTTTGAAATTAATCAGCTGAACGGAAAGATTGAAGATGAGCAAACGGCTTCAGTACAGTTGCAAAAAAAACTAAAAGAAAACCAAGCTCGAATTGAAGAACTGGAGGAGGAGCTGGATGCGGAGCGTGCGGCTCGTGCAAAGGTGGAGAAACAACGATCTGAAATTTCTAGAGAACTGGAGGACATCAGTGAGCGCCTAGAGGAGGCAGGTGGGGCCACATGTGCTCAGGTAGAACTCAATAAAAAAAGGGAAGCAGAGTTTCAAAAGTTGCGCAGGGACCTTGAGGAAGCCACTCTTCATCATGAGGCCACCACTGCCTCCCTTCGGAAGAAGCATGCAGACAGTGTGGCAGAACTAGGGGAACAGATTGACAATTTGCAAAGGGTCAAACAGAAGTTAGAGAAAGAAAAAGTTGAATTCAAGTTGGAATTGGATGACCTTTCCTCGAACATGGAGAGTGTGGTAAAGGCCAAGGTAAATCTTGAAAAGATGTGCCGCTCCCTGGAAGATCAGATGAATGAGCATAGGTCAAAAGCTGAAGAAGCCCAGAGAGCACTGAATGATACGTCCACCCAGAAAGCCAAGTTGCTGACTGAAAATGGGGAACTTGGACGACAATTGGAGGAGAAGGAATGTCTAATCTCCCAACTCACTAGAGGAAAGACCTCATACACCCAGCAACTTGAAGACTTGAAAAGACAACTTGAGGAAGAGGTGAAAGCAAAGAGTGCTCTTGCTCATGCTGTACAGTCAGCCCGCCATGATTGTGACTTACTAAGAGAGCAATTTGAAGAGGAGCAAGAAGCAAAAGCTGAGCTCCAACGGGCATTATCCAAAGCCAATACAGAGGTAGCAACATGGAGGGCAAGGTATGAGACTGATGGAATCCAGAGAACGGAGGAACTGGAGGAAGCCAAGAAGAAACTTGTACAAAAATTGCAAGAAGCAGAGGAAGCAGTGGAAGCAGTGAATGCAAAGTGTTCTTCTCTTGAGAAAACAAAACATCGCCTGCAAAATGAGATTGAAGATCTGATGCTGGATCTTGAACGGTCAAATGCAGCATCTGCGGCCCTGGACAAAAAACAGAGATCCTTTGACAAAGTCATTGCAGAGTGGAAACAAAAATATGAAGAGTCACAGTGTGAGCTTGAGGGAGCACAAAAGGAAGCCCGTAGCTTAAGTACAGAGCTCTTTAAACTGAAGAACTCTTATGAAGAAACGCTAGATCACCTTGAGACCATCAAAAGGGAAAACAAGAATCTTCAGGAGGAGATCTCAGACTTAACAGATCAAGTGGGTGAAGGACGAAAGAGTATTCACGAGTTAGAAAAACTGAGGAAACAGCTGGAACAGGAGAAAGCAGAGTTGCAGTCAGCACTTGAAGAAGCTGATGCTTCAGTCGAGCACGAAGAAGGTAAGATTCTACGAACTCAGCTGGAATTCAACCAGTTGAAGGCAGATGTTGAGCGCAAGATGGCTGAGAAGGATGAGGAAATGGAACAAGCAAAAAGAAACTACCAGCGTATGGTTGAATCCTTGCAGGCGTCTCTTGAGGCAGAGAATAGAAGCCGCAACGAGGCCTTAAGAGTAAAAAAGAAGATGGAGGGAGACCTTAATGAAATGGAAATTCAATTAAGCCAGGCCAACAGACAGGCAGCTGATGCCCAGAAGCAGCTGAAGATGATCCAGTCATGCTTAAAGGACACTCAACTCCAGCTGGACGAGACACTTCACAGTAATGATGATCTCAAAGAAAACATTTCCCTGTTGGAGCGCAGAAACAACCTGATTCAAGCAGAACTAGAAGAACTGAGAGCAGTGCTGGAACAAACAGAGAGGTGTCGCAAACTAGCTGAACATGAACTTACTGAAGCAACTGAGAGGATGCAACTCTTGCACTCCCAAAACACTAGCCTCATCAATCAAAAGAAAAAGCAAGAATCTGATCTGCTTCAGTTGCAGAATGAAATTGAGGAGTTAGTGCAAGAGAATCGCAATGCAGATGAAAAGGCAAAGAAAGCCATTACTGATGCAGCTATGATGGCCGAAGAGTTAAAGAAGGAACAAGACACTAGTGCACACCTTGAAAGGATGAAAAAGAACATGGAACAGACCATCAAGGACCTACAGCACCGTCTAGATGAAGCAGAGCAAGTAGCAATGAAAGGAGGGAAAAAGCAGCTACAAAAAATGGAGGCACGTATCCGTGACCTTGAGAATGAGTTAGATGCAGAGCAAAAGCGAGGTTCAGAGTCCATTAAAAGTGTGAGAAAGTATGAACGACGCATAAAGGAGCTGACTTATCAGACAGACGAGGATCGCAAGAACCTGGCAAGACTGCAAGACTTAGTGGACAAGCTACAGCTGAAAGTAAAATCTTACAAACGTTCTGCTGAAGAAGCCGAGGAACAGGCAAATGCCAACCTGGCCAAATTACGAAAACTGCAGCACGAGCTGGAAGAGGCAGAGGAGCGGGCGGATATTGCAGAATCTCAAGTAAACAAGCTGCGTGCTAAAACTAGAGATGGTGTACCCGGAAAGAAATCCCAGGATGAGTAATGTGTCTTGAGTAGTTGTGTAATCTCACCTAGATTTGTTTGTTCACTAGTTTGAAGATAAGTACCAGGAATCCCTCTAAAAGATTAAACATTAGTCAAACCATAAATGTGTCCCTAGGCCACAAAACCAAAGTCTTAAGTCTCTGGGGTATATTTGTAGCAAATGCCAAAAATACATTGTATGGGTCAAAATTATAGATTATTATTATGATTATTAATATGCAGTTCTAGATTTTTTTGCTCCCTAAGATTTCAGATTTTCAAATAGTTGTATCTCAGCCAAATACCATCCTCCAAACAAACCATACATCAATGGAAAGATTAATATTATTCAGGTTCCAGATTGTGTAAAATTGATTCTTATGACTGGTTTTGTGGTCCAGGGTGCAGGGTCAAAATTATCACTAAAAAACAACATGGAGGCAAAACTAAGTAATGAATATTTGGCTAATAATTTGAAATGCAATGAAAACTGAAATAAAATACAGTACTTTTAAATTACAGAATCTCATTTTTGTGTTTAACGCACCACATGACATGTCAACATCAATTGACAACAAGTTATATATATATATAAATAAAGACAAAAAACAAGACTTATTAGTTATCCCATTTATTTTCACATATTTTAGATGACCAAAAACAATTGGTAAATTGTTTGAGGCCAACCACTTGGGAGCAGCACAGAACAGTTTTTTATACAAAAATAGGACGAACATTTTATTCGATTCAGTACAGTTCAATCTGTTCAGCAACGGCAGTAACAACGAACATGAAAAAGAAAGAAAACTAATCAAATTAAAACCACTTTAGTACTTCTGCAACCAATCTAGCTCCATAACATACAGTTTATTTACATCTCTCACAGACATCACACACAACATATTTAGTTTTCAATGAATCTATCTAAACTTCCCTTTTTAATGAAATACTACATATTTACATTTAATACAACAAACAATCTGTAACCGTTACAGAAACATCTTCTGTCTGTTATACACTCCTATCCCACGTGTATGTTTTAGTCTCTTACATTCAGTACTTTGAAATCTAACATATGCAAATCCATTAATTTCTGTATGCTGAGAAAATTCCAGCGTCGATACACACGATCATAAAATATATTGATCTTACAGTATAACTCAAGAGACAACCCACATGCGTCAGTCAATCAAAAGATGTTACTTGAACACAGCAGGTCATTTAAAACTCTAATAGCAGTATAGATATAGATACAGTGGACCTCCAATGGGGCCGATACAACTTGTATCCCAACACTTTAATAAGTTACAGAAAACATGCAAATACTTCATTAATTTTATAGATAATAAACCATAAGTCTAGGGCAGAAGACTTACACTGAGGGGACAGAATTTGATTTGTCAGACAAAAAAAACTTTGGTTCATTCTCTTTTCAGTACACCAGCAACAAGGTAATACATTTTGAAGTAGACAATATCAACAGTTCCTCATACATCACAATAGTGATTTAGAAACTTCGGAACATTGGTGTCTACTATATTCATTACACAGCTTTAAAAGTGGGCCAAGATATTGTAACCTTTTAGGCAATTTCACCAGCAGCTTCCACTAAAAGGAGGTTCTCACTCCTCAGATTAAAACATCATAATAACAAAGACTATATTCTCCAGGGCCAGAATCATATTAGTCCAAGTCTTGGTGGAGTTGACCTTACAAATTGTATCTTATGTCCGGGGCTTTAACTTAGTCAGGGTAGAGACCATGTTAGATTAGATGCAAACAAAAACAAGGCTGAGAAGGACCTTGGTAACTACCTTTCCAAAAATGAATTTACAGTTGACCAGAAACCTCTGGAAATAACTATAACCTTAAGAAGGCACAACCTACATCCACACGTCTACACATTACAGCCTCTTTTCATTCACATCAATTGGTGTCCAGCCTAGCTAAACTTGATATATGCTTTGGAGGATTTGTTTAGACACTGGTTTCTCTTCAGTGTAGCAATAATTTGCAATGTCGAAGCAAGTTTTTCTAGTTTTCCCCAAGTAACAACAAAAGTAGTTGACTACATCAACATGCAAATTCTTACTTTCAGAGGTCGGATTCTTTCATCTCTCATAAGGCAGACACAGGGAAGTGTTTGTTAAATTTACATTTATGCATTTAGCAGACGCTTTTATCTTAAGCGACTTACATTGCATTCAGTCTAACAACTTTTCCTAACATGTGTTCCCCGGGATTCAAACTCCCAACCTTGCGCTTGCTACGCAATGCTCTACCACTTGAGCCACAGGGACACTATAATTATATATATATATTGAATTGAATATAAAAAAAATATTTACAAATGCAAAGCTCAAGTCAGTGTACAGATAGAAGTTGTGCAATTCCATTTACAGTGGACAGATGTGCTCACTGCACAGCAACTGTTCGTTTAGTAACAGGTCAGCCATGATTTGGGAAGTGCTACGCGTCAAGCTAGTTGATATCCCAGAGAGATGAGGTTACTCACAGACTGGATGGTTGCACTTGTTGCTGCAATGGCGCGTGATGTGTACCTGGAGCAGCTTCGCAATCTTTCGGAGCGTCATCCGAACGTACGTACAAAAGGAAGAGGGTGACCGTTGCGAAAGTGGCTGCGTTAACTGGAAAAGCCCGTAGAAGAGTGGAAGTAAGTCCGCGTGTGAAAACACGCCAACCTTCGCGCTGGATGCTCTTCCTCGTGCAGTCCATGATGCTACTGTACTGGTACTTTCCTCCGACCCCGTCGGCCTGAAGCCGGGATTTTATCACATCCACCGGGTACGTCGAAAGCCAAGATGCGATTCCCGACATCCCGCCGGCGAACAGCAGTTTGGGAATCATGTACGGATCTTCCGGCTCGCATCCCAGCGAACGCGTCAGGAGGTCGTACGTGAGGAAATAAACGCCGAAGCCCGGTGTCTCCCGGATAAGAGTTGTAACCATTCCTCGGTTGACTCCTCGCAAACCCTCGCGCTGGTAAATGCGAGCTAGGCAATCCAGTGAGTTTTTGTAGACCTTCCGAGAGGACGACTTCTTCTCGCCTGTTCCTTGCATCTGCATTCGGGTCTTGGCCAGTTCCATCGGGCAGCAGATCACACACTGGATGGCGCCAGCCGCCGCTCCGGCTAGGAACTGGTTCATAGGTGTATCCTTGCTTAACATACGCATGGTGTTGCCCTGAACACCAAAGACGATGGCGTTGATGAACGTAAGGCCCATCATGGGCGACCCAATGCCTTTATAAAGACCAAGCATCTGCAGAAAAGGTGAAGCAAAGTGATCCAAGCTGCATTTATGTACATGTGTAAATGCAAAGATATCAAAGAGATGTCAAATATTTGAGTAATTGTTGCCATATCAGCATCAACGACTCAAGAATGATAAAATATACAAGTCTTAAGAACTATAATTCAATGACTTGTATAAAATAATTTAACAATATTTTACAAACTGTAAAAAAGTAATGAAATAATTTATTTAAATAATAAGTATTAATAAAGTACAATATAAAATGACTACAATATTAATAAAATCAAAGTTAAATATTAATTTAAATATTACTGTAGTTTTACTATAAACACTACTATAGTTTAAAAAAAATCGATTGTTATAATTTATTCATCCCTCATCTTTTGAACAATTATACTTTTTTCTAATAATTGAGAAGTGTTTAAGAATAGCAATGAAGTTAATTAAAATATTTGTCAAATTATTAAATTTAATAAATAGTAACAAAATAAATAATGTAAAAAGTATTTTTATTTTATTTTTAAAAGTAAGATTTTTTATATAAAGTATACATTGTCTACATTTTTTACTGTTTTCATTGACCAGCTAATATATATATATATATTTTCAGTATTTATCTGGCGCAAAAATAATGGAGATCTCGATGAATGTGAAGCATTAAACTTAAAAAGATAAATTCAAATTAAATAAATAAATAAAAATGTAATAAAAACAGCAGCATTAAAAATATTAATTAAATTAATTAAATTATAAAATAAGAAAAAATATCAAATTATTAAATAAATTTACCAATTTATTGTGTGTATGTTCGTGTACACACACACACACTTTTCATCAAAAAGTACTAAAATCAGAAAATCTCCAAAGAACAACTAAAGTATAATTACATTTTACTTCTTAGTCAGACGCTGATAAGGTTCACGTTTAAATATTCATTTGAACAACCTTAAAACAAATCTAAATAGTTTACATGGGCAAGCATAGGGAAATCAAATTAAATTTATTTATATAGTCCTTTTCACAATATGACTATTCAAAGCAGATTTACTGAAAATCATGATGTTAATGATTATAATATCTGAATATCTTCATGCCTTACAGTTGCATTAAGTAGATTAGATCTGGCTGATAGTATAGTTATATTTTGTGACAAAAATATAAATAAAACCATCAGCTAGTTGAGATATGCTCTAAAAATATATGGCTTTATGTGAGTGTAGGTGTTTGTGATGCAGTTAAAGAGAAGAATATAAAACCACTGAAGTTTTCACTCACTGATTCTTGACGTATGATGGACTGGAAACAATGAAAAGTGCCTCGGTAAAGTGGTTTATCAACACTCTGGACCTGAAGACGAACCTACAGGACAGACAACATGATTACTACAAGCCCATGATATAAAGAGCTCGTACTTCAGAGTTTCTTTTGAATATGGAAACAGATGAACTGCCATTGTGGTTAAATGATTGAAAACCATCAATTGCAATGTATGGCCTAAATATTCAAGACCGTAAACAGAATACATTTTTTTTTATTAATAATAATAATATAAATAAACATAGTTAATAGCGTCACTACTAAGTTATTATTTACCCTGTAACCACAGGACTAGTATGATGTGCTTACACAGGAGTAATTTTTAAGTCACAGGGTTCAGCATGAAATGGATAGGATGGAGTAAAGTGTCACGACACAAACAAGCTCCCTGCGTTAAACATCAGCCAAAAATAGCAATGATAAGTGTTTGCTCGTTTGTTTTAAGAGAGTTCCTAAGAAATCAACAGCCGGTTCAGATGACAGATTTGCTCAACCTACGTGCAGCAAAAGCACTGACACTCGAACAACACGAGTCAATGATTACTAACCTTAACTGTGTCGAAAGGATGTCCGACGAGGACCCCGGCAGCACCTGGACAGAAAAGAGAAATTATATGAGTTTGTAATGCTTAACTATTGAGCAATATACTCTGTATACCGTATTTCTCGGACTATAAGTCGGACCTAAGTATAAGTCACATCAGTCCAAAAATACATCATGACAAGGAAAAAAAACATATATAAGTCGCACTGGACTATAAGTCACATTTATTTAGAACTAAGAACCAAAAGAAAACATTACCGTCTCCAGCCGCGAGAAGGCGCTCTATGATTTCAGTGTAGACTACAGGAGAACTGAGCAACATAGAGCGCCCTCTCGCAGCTGTAGACGGTAATGTTTTTTCTTGGTTTATGTCTAATAAATTTTGATAAATAAGTTGCACCTGACTATGAGTCGCAGAACCAGCCAAACTATGAAAAAAAGTGTGACTTCTAGTCTGGAAAATACGGTACCTAAAGAAACCTGTTTGTGTCACCTAAAAAAAAAAATTCTTAAAGGTAATTGCATATTTTCTTAAAATTGTGACCTTTTCTCAGAATTCTTAGTTTACGACTTGCAAATCTGAGTTTGTATCTTTTTTCTCCAAAAACATCTTGCTTAATTCAGAGTTTACGACTCGCTATCCAGAGGTTACGACTCACTAAACACTTGCTATCCATAGATTATGACTCGCTATTCATAGTTTACGACTCGCTATCTAGAGTTTACCACTCGCTATTCAGAGTTTATGGATCGCTATTTAGTTTACCACTCGCTATTCAAAGTTTACCACTCGCTATCCATAGTTTATGACTCTCTATTCATAGTTTACGAATCGCTATCTAGAGTTTACTACTCGCTATCTAGAGTTTACCACTCGCTATTCAGAGTTTATGGATCACTATTCAGTTTACCACTCGCTATTCAGAGTTTACCACTCGCTATCCATAGTTTACGACTCTCTATTCATAGTTTACGACTCGCTATCTAGAGTTTACTACTCGCTATCTAGAGTTTACCACTCGCTATTCAGAATTTATGGATCGCTATTCAGTTTACCACTCGCTATTCAGAGTTTACGACTCGCTATTCATAGTGTACGACTCGCTATTCATAGTTTACGACTCGCTATTCATAGTGTACGACTCGCTATTCATAGTTTACGACTCGCTATTCATAGTTTACGACTCGCTATCCAGAGTTTACGACTCGCTATCCAGAGTTTACGACTCGCTATCCAGGGTTTACGACTCGCTATCCAGGGTTTACGACTCGCTATCCAGGGTTTACGACTCGCTATCCAGGGTTTACGACTCGCTATTCAGGGTTTACGACTCGCTATTCAGGGTTTACGACTTGCTATTCAGGGTTTACGACTCGCTATTCAGGGTTTACGACTCGCTATTCAGGGTTTTACGACTAGCTATCCAGAGTTTTACGACTAGCTATTCAGAGTTTTACGACTCGCTATTCAGGGTTTACGACTCGCTATTCAGGGTTTACGACTCGCTATTCAGAGTTTACGACTCGCTATTCAGAGTTTACGACTCACTATTCAGAGTTTACGACTCGCTATTCAGAGTCTACGACTCGCTATTCAGAGTCTATCTCTCGCTATTCATAGTTTACCACTCGCTATCTAGAGTTTACCACTCGCTATTCAGAGTTATTACTCGCTATCCAGAGTTTACCACTCGCTGTCCAGAGTTTACAACTCGTGTGAGAAAAAAAAAAATAATTCCTACATTTGTATGCTATATTGCCCCATGACCACATTTAGTGCTAAATTTAGCATAAAATGGTTGTAAGCACAGCTGTATATGAACAACAGAGTCAATTCTAGGATCGTCAGTGTTTTATTTCCATCTTTTTAGATTCAGAACAACAACAAAGTCAGTCATTGATTGGCAGACACTGAAAGATGCTAATGTAGGACTGGAAATCTCACAGGAGATCTATCTGAGAATCTCACAGGGTATTACATATCAGCGGTTACTGCTCCATGCCAAGGAGACCAATGACTCCTCAGGGATCCACATGGCTGGACGCACATGGCCTCGGGTCGATGGGAGTCAGCCTAGACCGAAGGCGTTGGTCCATCCTGACCAATCAAAACATGTCCTTTGCTACAAACTCAAGTCGTCAAATGGGGACAAGAGCTGACTTAAGAAAAGATACAGTAAAGGAAAAATTACATAAACACTATTTTTCAATATATTTGCAGTTGACAAAAATTTGACTTCATAAAATTTGTAATTCTGAAAGTGTTCACACAGATATTTTAATAGTCAATAAGTTTGATTAGATCACTGTTAATTATTAAATATTGTTACATTGGCGCACATAAAAAAGATTAAATACCACTATTACTTGTGTTGTTCATTTAGAGAAAAACAGCAAGCAAAACATGCCTTTTTATTAACTGATTTAAAAATGTATGTTTAAACCAGTTTAAACAAATTGAAACAAATATATGTATAACATTTATATTTGTTTATATATATATATATAAACATACATATTAGTACATGCATCTATTTGATTTATTATTGAGTGTGTGTGTATATACACTCACACTCATAATAAATGACCAAGTAATAATGAATTAGTATATTTTTTATAGATCTATATAGACATATTAGTGAAGGAAAAAATACTTCAGTTCTATTTCTAGGTCTAGTTCAATTAATATTGAAAAAATGACGAGCCACATTATCAATCATTCATCAGTAAACAAAGGGAAACATAAACTGGGCTCATAATGACACCTGTGATCCAACTTTTATGAAGCACTGTGTCTTCACATCTGTAATATGAAACACGAGCCGGGAGGGGCTTTGAGAGAGATGTGACCCCGTCCTGTGGCTGGGATTGGCTCCCGCAGGGGTGTGTGGGATGCCTCTGCTTTTGACAGGACATGGACAGGCGTATGGGAGGGGGTTATTCTGGGCTCTTCCGGGAAACACATTTCACAGCAGCTCATGCACGACTGTTATTCTCATAAGAGAATAGGATGACTTCAAGGAGAATCCAGACTATTACACTGAATACAGATAAGCACGCTATTATGACCACATTTGCATTACAGTGGAATTTATAACGAAAGCTGAATAATTAATGAATCCCAAATTCTGTCTTGTGCAAGCGAAACCTATTCAAATTAGATGTAGAAAACATGTGTAGGCTACTCCATAAATACTGCAACTTCATCTGTTAATCAATCAAAAATGTGATTAAGGCCTAAACTGGTTTCCTCCACAGGCTAAAAAATAAATTAATAAACAGGTAATTGTGGCTCTCACAACTTTTCCCACATATAATTTATACATAATCTCAAATTTGTGGTATATAAACACAGTTTTAAGAAGAAATATCAGAATTGTGAGATATAAACTCACAACACTGAGATAAATAAATAAATATATATATATATATTTATTTTTATTTTTTAATTAGAATTAAAAGCCAGAAAGAAAGAAAAGAAAGAAAAACGAAAGCAAGACGTTATAAAAAAATTATCAATTACTTTCTAAATAAGCTTTTCCACCACAAAGGAAAATGTTGCCGATTTAACCCAATTTAGAACACGTCAATCATTCAGAAGCAGTCAATCAGTCACAATGTAACATTCTTTACTTCAAAGGCGGCAGAGTAGAACTCCGTCACGTGACTCACCCACCTCAACACACAGCTCACTAACAACAAACTGAATATCAAACCAAAAGCGAAAAAAAGAGTTGCAGAAATAGATTTGAAATTATTGCTCATTAAAGCACATTAAAAATATAGATTTAGCATGAGTATTTAACAGAATTCAATAAAACCAAACTCTTTTCACGTGTCCAGCGTGATGTGGCTTCCTGCTACAAATAATTCAGCACGTGTGAATCGATCTGACCGTGTGAATTACATCAACTCACTTCAAAATAAACTCCACACATATGCATGACAGACTACTGAATCTGAATGTACAAATACAAGCTATATTTGATCAACACGCTGACTGTGCGTGGGTTAGACCCTCTTAACGAGCTTAACTAAGTCCTAATCGAGCACACACGGATTTACTGTACTCTACTGTACTCTACTGTACTGGTAGAGATGCCTTACCTCCTATGCATCCAGCAAGGAAGTCCATCACTGCTTGAAGCTGTGTTCGTTTAGATGAGATGAGCTCAAACCTGCTTTAGTTCCTCGGGCCTGTCCTGTGCTGAATGTCTGTGAGGAGGTGATGCGGTGTAGCGGTAACGCAGCAGGGAGCTCGAGTCTGCGCCAGCTGTAAGTCACTAATCGGGTCGTAGTGGAAAATTTCACCTCCTAGCTTGTCTGGCACCTGCTGGGTGCACCGGCTCTGCTTGTGCAGCGGGTTCTGGGTGGATAATAGATGATGGATGGGTGTTGGTGAGGAGGAGGTGTGTTGTGCACGCGCCCAATCGCGACCCGCGGATTTAAAAAGGATTTCTGTTCCTCTTTGCTCTCGGATTTTATTACTGCGAAGACTCGTTCACGAGGCATTAGGATGGTTACCAAGAAGGTCATTTTTTAAATATTCAGTAGTCTAGCTAAGCCATAGGCGGTTGAGCTAATTAATATTCATGACGTGCCTTCGCGTCGGGGAGTCCGACTCGTTGAAGTGAATCGGTTCGTTCCGATGAATTGATTCGATCGCACAGCTCTTTACTCAGCAAACCCAGAGCACATCTTCAAGATGTCTGTTAAAGTTAAAGAACACATCTGCTGTGAACATACATCTGATAGACGTCTTAAAGATGTCGGTTTTACATCACAAACATCTTACAGATGTATTATGAGCAATCACTTTAAAAAAATAAGTCTTTAATATGTAAATCCAGACGTGATATATGTTTGCTATCAGGGATATTGCGATTTTAAATTTAACCTTGATTTATTATTTATATTGAAGAGATACTTACAATAAACAAATCTGGGCTACTGTGTGATTTGGCTTCATGTTCCATTATTATGTGTGAATCCTATCCATCTAAACTTGTAAATGACATTAGTAACATAAAACAAAATTACTCCTTTTATTTTTATTTTTTTAGATAGACTAAATAATTATTTGGCACAGTACTGTGGTCGCCGCTGTATTTTCAAGATTAACCGTCAGTGACTCGCGAATCGACTCAATAGAATCTTTCAAAAGGAATCGGGTCGAAAAAGATTCATTGCACTCGTAATTTCTCTTCCGCGTTGCATCATCCTGTTTGTGCCGACGATCCAAACGCGAATGCTGCAATGCGCGTGCTGTTAAACTCCCTCATCAATCCGAGCTAATGAAATAAAGCTTTATTCATCAAAAACGACGAGTTATAACGTCACACAGAGACGATCAAATGCACACCTCGTGATAAGCACGCACTGGTGGCAATGAAAATAAAGTAGCTTTTTAATAAGAGCATGCATTATCGAGCTGCAGATGCACAAGAACCACGTGAGGATGAGGGACTAGATCAGAAACACTGGAGCACCTCAGTGTTGCACTGTGTAATTAATAATTAAATACTGTATAATAATGTCATGGGCGTTTAGAATGAATAGACGATGCATTTCGCCGACTAACTTACAGTACAGTTCAAAACGTGTTGTTTGTTTATTTATTTATTTTTGTAGAGAGATTTGAGAGAAGACCTAAGCTATACAGTATTTTTTTTTTTTTTTTTTTTGCATAAAAGCAAATTAGTGCATATCAGTAGTATGTTTATATATAAAATCTAAATGTTATATATTTTTTTAATTATAAAAACAGCTAAATTGTAGGTCTTCATTGGATACAAACCTTTCGTTGAATGGAGCACAGCATTAATTTTGTTTTTTAAAGTCAATTTTAACTGGAAAAGAAATTTACTATTAAGAAAAGAAAAAATGCATTAAAATGAATAAAATCTAATGATTAATCTCTTGATTTAATAATGATAGATCTTCATGCCAAATCCTTGTGTTGAATGGAGCACTACATTTAAAAAAGTCAATTTTAATTAAAAATAAATAAATGTATTAATAAGAAAAAATTAAATAAAAAATACAATTTTTACTTTAAAAATACTTTTTAATTAATCTCTTAATTTAATTAGAAAAACAGTGATGTTAGGTAATTATATATATATATATATATATATATATAATTATGTCACACATTTATTTCTGTATTGCTCAGAATTGTTAGTTTGTATCTCAAAAGTTTGTCTTTAAGTATATATATATATATATATATATATATATATATATATATATATATATATAATTATAATGATTAATTATTAAATTCATATTTTAATAAATCCATCATGAAAATTTGTTTTTATTACTGCCACTGTTTAAATACTGTATTTGCAGAAGCAATTACAGTAAAATACATTATATCAATATTTATATGCAACCCTGATTCTGAGTCTTTGATTATTAAATAAATTTGTTTATTAAAATGTAACATTAGAATGATTTCTGAAGGATCACGTGACACTGAAGACTGGTGCTGAAAATTCAGCTTTGGTCACAGAAATAAATACAATTTTACTATATATTCACCTATTTTCAATTGTAATAAAAATGTTTTCATCACTTTACATGCATGTTTTATTAATAATCATAAGTGTTTCTTGGTTTAAAATACTTTTTTTATTCTTTCTGCTTTAATTCAGAGTCGCTGTTCCTTACCATTGTTTTTTTTCCAGTGGCTGTAGAGATAATAGCACTATATTATAATGGGAAAATATTGAAATATATGAGTTTCTCAATGAAATAATGCAGTTTACATACAAACCATGTTTCATACAAAATAATAAAAACTGTTACACAGGTCTACTTTAATGATTACAAATGTATCAGACTCTATACTGATAATCAATGCTGTTCTTCATTGCTACAGTATTAATCTGCTGGTGAACAGCGCCATCTAGTGGCAGCAGTACTGAACTGTTCAGATCTCTCAGGGAAGGATTGACGCACTTCAGCGGCGTTTGTGTGAAATTGACCTACTTTATCACTGGATTTATTAAACACTAATAACTGCTTATGAAAGTGGCTTTTGTTGAGCTGAGGGCAGGAATCAGACATTAAATCTTAATCTCCAGAGTTAAACAGATCAAAATCTAACCCAATAAATCCCAAACACGAAAAGAATCCAATTAGAGCTTTTACACATTCAATATTATTATGCATAACACCTTTGTGCTCATCAGTGTGCATCATAAAGCATTTTTTATTTTTATATATATCCGGTTTCATTTAACTTTTTTTTTTTTTTAGGACTAGTTTTTGTGGTTTGTGTGTGTGTGTGTGTTTTAATTTGCGTGTGTTTTAATTAGCTTTTTATATATTTGTCTATGTAGTTTTTTTATGTCATATTATATTATGAAATAATTTACATTTAGAATAATTTGTAATTATATTTTTACATCAATTTTACATTTTCTAAAAACAATTTATTTAGAATTAATTTAGTTATTATTAATATTTTCATTTCTTTTATATTGTATTTTTATTAAATGAGAATATATATAATTTCTATTTTTATCATTTTTAGTACACACACACACACACACACACACACAATTAATTACCAGCTCTAATATATATATATATAAATTAATTAAAATAAATGCAAACGGTGTAATTAAGATTCAGTGCTGAGGTTTGAACTTGGTAAAGCGCGATGGCTTTTCACAAACGATGACTATAACAATATACTGTCAGATTAATCTGTTTTATGATCTTCTGCAGTTCATTCAAGTTGATTATTTCAGATGTTGATGTCCATGTTGCTTTTATAAAACCAAATGAATACTTTTGTTCATCAAGGATGCATTAAATTGACGAAAAGTGACATTTATAATGTTACAATAGATTTATTTTTTAAAATTTCTTTTCATCTGTGAATTCTGAAAAATTAAATGCATCACATATTTATGTTTTCAACACTGATAATAATCAGAAATGTTTCTTGAGCAGTAAATCATCATATTTTCATGATTTCTGAAGATCATGTGACACTGAAGACTGGAGGAATGATGCTGAAAATACAGCGGAGCATCACAGAAATACATTACACTTTAACACAGATTCACACAGAACACAGATGATTTAAATAACAATAATATTTCACAATTTTTACTGTATTTTTGATCATTTAAATGCAGAGACTTTCTTCACTTTTTGCTGAAACACAATCAGTGCCGGTTTATGTTTTATTGGTGTTCTATTTAGAATTTTAATATTTTGTTTTCATTTGAATTTGAAAGTTTAAGTTTTCACTATTCATTTTATTTATTTATTAATTTAAAAAAGTGTTTTACATGTTTAGGGTCGGTTTAAAAAAGTTTATTATTATTAACTATTTAAATGTATCTTTTATTCAGTTTTAGTTTTTTTATTTCATTATCATTTTAGTATTTTAACTTAGTTATTTCATGTAATTTGTATATTTTATTTTATTTTATTCCAAAAAAAAAATATATATATTTTTTATAGTTTTTATAATTTGTTTTGAAATAGCTTTTATCATGTATTTTTTAGTTTAAATTTTAAGTTTATTTAATTTTGTTTTTCTTTTTTTTATTAACAAATGTATATATATATATATATATATATATATATATATATATATATATATATATATATATATATATATATATATATATTCTTTTTTTTTTAATTAAATAAAAAAATACTAACTAGAAGCAAATATAAATTAAATGAAATAAAATAAATCAAACAGTAATAATAATATTTAAAATAAAAAATACAAACAATAAACAAATAAATTAATGAAAAATAAAAATATAGCGATAAAAGCTGTAATAAAAACTATAATAGAATATAAAGAATACCAAAATAACAAATAAACTATACTCATACATACACAGAAATATTAATGTAAAAATATTGGCTGAAAATCTGAAACTACGAGAATATCAGAATTGTTGCATTGTAATAAATTAAATAAGTTTAAGTACCTGGAAATAAATAAATGTAACCTAAATAGTAATATTTAATTTGATAATTTAATTTAATAATATTTAAATGCTAAAATATTTAATAATAGTAATAAAAAATAAAACTAATAAGACATTAATATTAGAATCCATGACAATGTTTGGGCTTCATATCAATATTTATTTCATTTTATTATTTTAGTATAAATTATATATTATTATAGTTTTTATTAATATTAATATTAGTATTGTTTTTTTATTTTTTTATTTTAATAAAAATGTTATCATCTTACCATCACTTTAAATTTAAGTGTTAGTAATCTGATTAGTGTTTATGTTATTATTATTATTATTATTATTAATTAATTAATTATATTTATATATATGTGTATATATTTATTTCAGTTTTAGTTATTTTAGTACATCAGGTTAAACTAAATGAAAATGACAAATGAAATAAAAATGAAATAATATAAATGTTAGTCAAAAAATATATAAATGAAAAACTGAAGCTA
The DNA here is from genome assembly GCF_003368295.1 of Carassius auratus. Lineage (NCBI taxonomy): Eukaryota > Metazoa > Chordata > Actinopteri > Cypriniformes > Cyprinidae > Carassius > Carassius auratus. Next base: position 52,929 of record NW_020526156.1, read on the forward strand.
AACTAAAATATGTAATATTGAAATATTGCCTAAATAAAATAAATTTAATCTCAAGCAGTAAAATTACTAACCAGGAATAAATTCAACGTAAAAAGTAAAATAAAGCTGAAAATATTAATATAAAAACTATTAATATAATTACTAAAAATTTTAATATATATATATATATATATATATATATTTATATATATTTATATATATATATAATACAAATAAAATATTAGATGAAAAACTTTAAATGAAAAATAGAAATTAAATATGTTTACTAAAATTACTAATTGGAAATAAATATAAACTAAAAAAAAATTATATTTAGTTTAGGATTTTTTAAAATTATTTATATAGTTTAAATTCAAGTTTATTTAAAATAACAAAAAGTTTATGCTTTTAGATTTAGTAAAGTATAATAACCCTGTGTTAGTACATTATATGCAGTAATACAGAAATATTGATTTATTTACTTACACATCACACCCATAGCTGATATGACGACTGATATTATGATGTTTTCACAAAACAATCGAATATTACTTGTTTCAAACATAGTGCACAGAAAAGATGATGTTTAATATTAACTGATGCATACAGCACAACGTGAATCTTTAACATGAAATCATAAATAAGTGTAGCTTTGGTGCTGGAGTCAATAACGCGGGTCATTCACCCAGAAAACATGGGTTTAGCTCAGCTCAGCTTTCAGGCTCCTAGACTCCTACAAGGACGAGGACGAGCGTATCATCACATATCACTAACAGTACACTAGATATTTATTATATTATACTTGTGGACTTCTATATGTGAAACATGTATGCTTAAGTAACAGACAGAGTTTGGGGAATGTTACTTTTTTAAGTAATGCATTACAATGTTGCGTTACTCCATAAAAATGTAACTAATTATGTGTCTTGTTACTTTTGTCTTTTTGATGTTTTTTTTTTTTTTTTTTGTTTTTTTTTATATGGACAGGGCTTGCTTGTTTTTAAAATAAAAAAGTTCTGTTTTTGGCCGATATTAAAGCCTGTTCACACCAGAAGTGAATAATAATACAAAATAATAATTATAATAATAATAATTTTATATATATATATATATATATATATATAATTCTTTTTTTTTTTACATATAGTTTGTTTAGTTTAATTTTAAGTACTAAAATAACTAAAACAAGTCATTTAAAAATCAATGCAAACCTAATTGGACATTTTAAAAATAATAATAAAAATTACAAAAACAAACAACGAAATTAATAAACCTTTATAACAAATTAAAACGTTAATAAAAACTACAGTGTACTGTAATGTGGAAAAAAAATGTATGTATACTACAATATATAAAGATATAATGTAATGGAATTATATTTCCATGTTATTCTCGAACAAACAAAACAAGTGTTTCCATTAACTCTTGCACAAATGCCCAGAACAGAAACGGATCAATTTAACCGTTCGTGTGCTTTAACCCATGAAGCTGTAAAGTGCACCGACAGCAGATCTGCTGGGTTGGGTTTGTGACCCGCTGTGACCCGAGGCGAGGTCAGATTGGGGGAAAAGTGTCCCATCAGCACAAGGAAGCGTCTTCAAACAGGTAAAGGTTAACCGCTGTGTGTTCGTGACATCGAGTGGTTTATGGATTTGACGTTAGCCTTTGATCTGTGCACAAGAACAGACAGTTCTCTGGCTTTAGAACATATATATACACACAAATCAGGAATTATTATATGATAAATCGCTTTCAGACGAAAATATATTAAAAGCAAAAATTATTTAAGGGTAAATCTTTATTATATTTGTTTTGAATTTCATTTCAAGACAACAAATTAATATTTTTAAGAAAGAAAATTAAGTTTTTGCATTGGAGCAGTTTTTTCATGATATTCACGATCGCAAGCTGAAAAAAAAAATTGTATGCTATAATATTTTACACATACATCTAACTAAAATAATAATAAAAAAACTGATTTAAAATGAATTATAATAAAATAAAAAAATGTTATGCAGCCACACAAGAGAACATTTCTTATTTTTGTTTAGTATCACTTTAAATCTAAAATAACTAAAAACTAAAATTAGAATGAAAAAAAACAAAATGTGCAATTAAAATTAATAATAAAAAAAGAATAATTTATGTATACTGTAATATTTTAAATACATTTTTCATATATTATTTCATGAACAATAACATTGTTACTTGAAATAAACTAAATGTCTACTGAATAATAATATTAAATATATATTTTTTTTATTTGAATTTCACATGAGTTTGATGACCTTTAATTTTCAGCACTAAAATAACTCAAAAAAATAATATATATTGTAATTTTTATTCATATTTTGAATTAAATTTAATTTGGATATTTTGTGGTTTTATTTTAATTTCAGTTTTATTTTAATTTCAGTTTTAGTAATTTTGTTGTGTTCTTTTGTCATTTTTTCTTTTTTATGTCTATACATATTATATATATATATATATATATATATATATATATATATATATATATATATTTAGACATAAAAAAGCAATAAAAAATGACCAAAGCACACAACAAAATTACTAAAACTGAAATTAAAATAAAACCACAAAATATCCAAATTAAATTTAATTCAAAATATGAATAAAAATTACAATATATATTATTAATGCTATGTAAATATACATCATGAAATCAGGGTTATTATAGTTAACTAAAATAAAATCATTTAAAAAGAAAACATTTCTGTTACTTGAAATAAAATACTAGATTAGATAGATAGATTAAAATAAATAAATAAATAAATAAACAAATGCATTAATTAATTAATTTTCAGCTAGTTGCCAAGGCCTCATTTCTAATTTTTGTTTAGTTGCATTTTGAGTACTAAAATAACTAAAAACCAATAAAGTAGAAATTAATAAAACTATATACACTATATAGAATAAAATTACATATACACATGATATTTATACTAAATACACAAAGATAAAAACCTAATGAAAATGACAAAAACAGAAAGTTTTATTTTTATTCTGTATAAAAATGAACTAAATTAGTTTATTGAGCTGCTTAACATGTAAAACTGATTTTGCTTAACATTTGATGATTTTTCATTTTTTATTTATTTTAACTTTATATCGACGTTAAATATATATGTTAAAATAATAATAAAAATAAAAAACTAATTAAAAAAACATAAACAAACAACAGCATTTTTAATTATTGTTTGATTTTGTTTTGTATTTTTACTGGAAAATTAATAACCTTTTTTATAACCTTTGTGTTTTGTGTTGTATTTTTCCTCTGAAATCAATAATTAATATAATTATTATCTGAACTCTTATTTTATACAAAATGTCATTAAACAGTAAAATTTAAATCTTATGTTAGTAAATGTTAACTAGTAAAATTTTAATAAATAAATATGTGAATTAATTAATTTTCAGCTAGTTGTGAAAGACTTGCATTTAAAACCAATAAAGTAGAAATACATAAAACTATACAGACATGTTAAAACTAAAAAACTAATAAAAATGACATAAACAAACAACAACAAAAAATAAAATGAAAATGTACTTTTTCCTTTTATAAATTATAATGAATATAATTGCTATCTGAACTATTTATTATCTTATACTATGTGTTATACTAATAGTAGTACAGCTTTAGTGTATCCTTACAAGTACAATTTTTTTGCTGGATTATTTGTTTCCCTTCAAAAATAGTTCTCGAGATATTTTATGTTTATGCCGTTGTAGCGAAGTAATGTGGAGTAATAAATGAACATCAGAGATCCTGAGCTCCTTACAAACAAACAAATCATCAGACTGAGGAAAAACTCTCCTGGTGTGCCTTCGCGGGCTAATAATAGCACCGCTGTTCAAAGTTAACAGAGGACTCGCATTTACATTCATGTGACACTGAAGACTGGAGGAATGATGCTGAAAATACACCTGTGCATCACAGAAATAAATTATACCTTAACACAGATTCACACAGAAAACAGATGTTTTAGATTACAAAACTATTTCGCAATTTTTACTGTATTTTTGATCAAACAAATGCAGCCTTTATGAGCAGAAGATATTTTTGGGTGTTTTCGTGTTCTCACCTGTTACATTGATTCACTCGCTTCTCAAATCACACACATGGTTTAAAGAAATATTTATGAATTGTGAGGTTTTATTTTATAATTTTTTTTGTTTTTTAGAAGCAAAAAAAAAAAAAAAATCATCCGCTCAAACTTTATTTAACAAAATAATATTCTTCAACTCTTTAGCTTCTGTCTCTGATCAACTCGAAGCTCTTTTAGTGTAACTCTCTCCTGATTGTGATCAAGTAAAGGTCAGAATAAGGTCAGTAATATCTCCAGATGAACTCCTCCTGGACTGAAGCAGCTCAGCTTTACTTGATTCTCCATCAATCATGTTTTAGAGTCTCAAATCTGATCCTCAGGATCTTTTGAGGAGCTTTACTTTCACTGTTCCTCAGCGGAGGAGTGATCTTCACAAGCCTCCAGAACATCTCACATCTTCTGAGGAGCCTTCATTCCTTCAGCTCTCAGTCACTTTACATTTTTTTGATTTGTCAGGCTGTCCAAGGTTAATATTTTGTCTAATATATTCAATCATATTACATGGCTCAATGCAATGCTGCAACACAGAAACGATTCCTGGCGACACAAAGATACATCCTCGTTATCAGGAAAAGATGAACGCGCTCCTCTCACACATTCATTCAGTTTGTTAGCGTAAGCAAAGACAAGCGTTCACAGATGCACATCGTCTGAACACACAAATCCCTTCGGGGACGCTGATATAATCTGTATTTCATGGCCATCAGATATTACTCAAAGCACCATTAGGTGAAGTTGTTGCGCAAGCTCAAGCATAAACTACTTTAAAACATCTCTGTACAAGTGACGAAAATCGAGGCCGCTCAGATGTTCTGCCCTTCCCGCATAAATAAATAAAGCCCCATCTGATGTCTATCTAATAATTCCAAACCCCATTTTTATTCGGTTAAGCATAAATATGACAGACTGGCGTCTGAGGGGCTAAACGAGGACAACTTTGAAGTTTTGGAGGTTAAATATGGTGTACCAAATGGATGACAATAAAGCAAATAAAATTAGTTAATATTATAATATCTTGCACAGTAGAAAATCACCTTACATTTTTTTTCAAATTAATTAATTATTTATCCTTAAAAAAAAAACGTAGTTTTTTTAACTTTGAATATTTGTTTATTTTTTTATTTAAAAAAATATAACTACTTAAAAGTGTGTGTGTGTGTGTGTATATATATATATATGATCTTAAAAACCCAATCTTCCTACATTTGGTTGTTGCAACAACAATAATGCAAGTTCTTTAAATAAGAAAAAAACAATAGATAATAAAACTACAATAAAACTAAATAGTCATCAGCCGTGAGACATTAGTCCAAGTAACTTTTTTACATTATTGCCAATTTACACAACATTCTCTAATAATAATGTTAACAAAGATATCACGAAAATATCTCTGATATTGCAACGGCCTATATAATATAATACAAAATTTTTTACATATTATTTGCTTCCAAAAAAAATATTTTGTAGACTTATATATAATAATAATAATAATATATTATATATATATATATATATATATATATATATATATATATATATATATATATATATATATATATATATATATATATATAATAAAATATAATATATCAACATGACTTGACTACAAAATAATAATATAATTAATAAAAATAAAAATAATTATTACTAACACTACTAAATAAAAAATACAAAATAAAAAACAAACATTGCAATATAATAATATAACACTTTTTTTAAACATTACAACTGTAAGATTAAATATTATTATTTATGGCTGTCTTAATTTCTTCATTTTCAAACATAAAACCATCAAGCTTGGTGGAAAAACCCAGGGAGTGCATCATTTCAGATTCACCCATCATGTAAAAACAAACATGAGTTTATAAGACTCTTCTGCGTTGGCCAGTTGTGTTATTATGGATTACAGACTCTATGTCTTCGAGTTAGAATCATCTTAATGCTGGATGTGTTTCAGGTTTTGTCTTCTCCAGATGTTCACTGATGGACTGTGGATTATTGTGATATTTTTATCAGACTCTCATTCTGACGGCACCCAGAGATGCAATGCTACTTTTCCCCAAACCTGATGAGGAAACAAACTCATCTACATCTCAGATAGCCTGAGGGTGAGCACATGTTCAGCAAATGTTCATTTCTGGCACAGCACACCGGTGGAAGTGAACTGTGACCGCTGGCATAACGTTTACATATTTGCATGCTTTCAGTCACACTTATATGCATTATCGCATTCTGTGCATGCAGTGTTTCAGCGCTTCAAACTTCAATCACACTGTAAAACTGGCATCTTTTCTCCAACGATGTCACCGATGATGCAAACATGCTTTCAGGATGAACAATGCAATGCAAAAAATGAGCGAAACCAATGGGACGCATGAAAACAGCCCAAGTGCATTTCTGCATGATGAAAAGCATGTGAGCTCCGAGCAAAATCCAGGTCAAGAGGGGTAAACACAAAGCAATGCTGTGTGCTTTTTGTTTCATTGACCTCCTGGAATGTTCTCTCTTTGGCCGGTTTAAAAAAACGATGCTTGCTTTGCTCCAGTTTGTACATTTCCAGTGCTTTAAATGCTTAGATTCTTCATTCAGAAAGCAGTAGACGTAACGCTGCATTAGGACCGGGTTTGCGTCAGCATCGACTGACCACATGTTTGCTCTGTACAGTTTTCAGGGCCGATGGACGAGCGAGCCTGACCTGAACAGACCCCGTCTCCACCCCTCTTTCCACCCGCTTCCCTTTGTTTTGTCAACAGACCGTTTCGACAGGAATTAAATGCAAGCGTTTTCAATGAAAGAGCAAGTATTTCAGCTCATTATTGAAGAAATGCAACAGAATAATGCACGGTTTTCAGTTCCTCGAATGCCTCCCTGGTGTTTTATACGACCGCAGTAAAAATTGGGCCGCATGGAAGAAATTACTGCAAAAGTACTTAGAGCGAGTCAAGATGTTGTTAGCAATAATAATAATAATAAATAATGTTATTAGTACTACTAATAATATTTATTACTATTCTTATTCTTCATAAAATGTAAACATTTATAAATGAAAAAAGAAATATTACTATTTTATTACTTATAATAGAGCACTTGATGCACTAATATTTATATAATAGTAATAAAATTATATATTAGTTAATATAAATAATAAAAATAATTATTTAAAAATAATTACTTTATTATTCATTATTGCTATAATTACTACTTATAAATCTAAAAATGACTAAATAAAAACAAATAAAAATATAACTTTTGTATTATTACTACCACTAATAATAATAATAATAATAATAATATAAATTATTATTATTAATAATAATCTTCATCATTATCATCATTATTACTTCTACTATGAAACGAAAAAAATAGCAAATATAAAAAAATAGGTATAAATTTTACTGTAGGAAAATAATATATATCCATGCAAATTTTACTGTAGGTTTAAATTTATATATATTTGTTATTCAATTTCTTCTTAATATTAGATCTTCGTAATTTCATATTTTAAAACGTTTCATTTTGACCCATAACTTCTTTATGCTTCTTTTATAAACATCTTTGGGACGTTGAAGTTACTCAAACAAACTTTCTGATTTGATAACCACACGCCGTATTGCAATTTTAGTTTTATTTAATGCATCTGAAAGCTAAACTTTAATACACAGCTTTAATACATGAGTCATTCGCTTTCTAGTTTCCTCCAAAAATTCCCACGGGTTTTCCATAATGGTACTTTTTCGATATGTAAAGTTTGAGAGTACCATCACAGCTCTACATTGTTGTTTTTTAGTTGTAATGAGCTTGACAACTTTCTACATGCAGCAACTAACGTCCTAAAACACATTTGAGGTCTGACTGCATGTAATTTATCCAGCAGACATGAAAGTGTCTTCCAGTAATGTTGACCACGGACTTTCTTTTACTCATAAAACACTAACCGCTATTCAAAAAACCTGGGAAAATCCCAAAAGACTGGTGCATTACAAAAGAAGTCGACGTCAAGTTTAAGCAGCTCAATGCTTCCTATACCCGGTTTTAAACGAAGAACGGCATGAGAATTTATTGCTTATTTATTAATGAATATTTATGCACGTGGAAGCTCTCAGAAAACCTGAAACCGGATCCTGTTTAGTAACTGAAACGAAGCAAAAACAAGCACGACGAGGCGAAGATCTAAAATCCCACACGAACACAATGCACTCCAGACGCGTTCGAGAGCTACAGACGTCAAGCGCCGCGTGAACTATTTGTCACGTTAAACAATCCTGTCCTTTAACAAATAATTTCCCCGCACATGTGGAAGTAATACGCTCTGTGGGCAAAGTTCACACCGCATGAGGTTTCGTCCCTGCTTGTATGTTACAGCTAAATTCACGATCAATCCTTTTGATTTATTAGATCTTCTAGAGGTCACACAGCCCTATTTACACAACTTATGTAAGCTGATATCTATATATACAGCAGTGCAAACCTTAATACAGCGTGCTGGATGGGTTCCAGATGTCCTCAAACAGCACCACATCATAAAAACCTGTATTTCCAGATCTCATACTTCTGCCTGAAACCCGGAGGCTTTTACAACCCTAATTACATCCACTTGATGGTGTTGATAACAAAGTCAGCCAATGATGTCCTGTAATGCACTGCAGTTTTATTATACATGGGAGACTTGTACTTGAAAAATTCCAGCGCTGCTTTAAGACCTAAATATTCCCAAAGCGATGGAGAGCAGTTCATGCAATTCCTGAAAAGAAAAGCTTGCTGCGGTTGCGCCGTCTTTAACATTTGCAATTATGCATCGCATGAATCTTTTATCCAAAGCGCTCACGGTGCATTTATAAGTTATGTGTTTTATAATTACATGCATTGCCCTTAAAACATTTGTGCAACAGAAAAACCTCGAAAGGATCATGTGACACTGAAGAGTAATGATGCTGAAAATCCAGCTTCGATCACTGAAAAAAATTACATATTATAATTTATTCACATAGAAACAGTGATTTTAAATTTTAATAATATTGTTAAATTTTTACTGTATTTTTGATCATTTACGCATTTTAAAAATGCATTTAAGGTACAGTATACATTTTCATTCACACTCATTTTCATTGTGAGCATGCATTCCAAAAAGCAACTACATATTTTCTAGTTTATGGGCCTTTTGGGTCGCAAATAATATTAAAATGTGGATTATTTGAAACCGGGGTTATTAAAGTTCACTAAAACTGAAATCATAAAAAAAGGTTTTGAAATAAAATAAACATTAAAACAAGATTTTAAAAAAATCTGTTAATGTTTAACTAAATTGCGTTATAGATTAGTTATATAAATTAATATAACACTATATAAATTATAGTTATAGAAAAGTTGTATAAAAATAATTAACTGAAACAGAAAATGCAAATAATAACACTCATAACATATATTAATAAAATCTGTACTTAATTACACTAAAATTACACGGCTTGAATCTACATACAAAAAATAATAATAATAAAAAAAACTAGTAAGTTTAGTAAAAAATTATATATTTTTTAATATATTAAGCTAAACTTATTAAAATTAAAAATGCACTTTTTAAATTTTATTTCAAGTAACAAAAACGACTTAAAACGACTTAAAAACGACTACTTTTTAAGACAAAAAATAAATAAATAAATAAAAATCTGATAGTTGTGCTGAATTTTTACATTTTCTCAACATTTGCTTTTTTAAAGTTCATACGGTTATTAGGCTTTAAAGCAAACAACAAACGAGACACGGACGAATAGCAGATTCACAAACCTTACAGACCAAATGTTGATCGTAACTTTGTGATTACAGGCCTGGAGGATATTTATGACTATCATTATTCCAGCTCATATTTACTGCAGGAACAATAATCAAACTTGATGTTTTTACATCCGAGTGTTTTCTTTCTAGGCCTGAGGTTTCGCAGAAGTGTTAAATCCTCAATGAAGACGAGTTCTAGTGCTTGAAATCTTCATCTACAGAATCTCGTGCAGAAAAAACATAAATTTAAGAGGCTTAAAAGCGGCAGTCGAGCTCCCTAATACCAGCCTGAACCTAAAAAAAAAAAACGCTGCTCTCCTCGAGGCCATCGTAAATCAGTCTTGGAAACACAGGGAGAAGAACATCATAAAAACACATCGTGAATATGGCTATTGTCGATGCTTTGACATGTGTGAATGTGAAACATGCCACCCAGAGCTGCGATCTTTCAACAACGTGTCCTGGAACTGGTTTCAGAATAAAAGAGGGAAAAAAGTTGATAGGGCTTTTTTCATCCGAAGCGTCTGGTGAGGTCCTGGGTTTCTATCGCGCAAATTAATGACACCGGCGTCAATAAATCAAGAACGCACACCAGCGGAATATAACTGTTTGTAAGGCAACACAAACAAAGCCACGAGACGGCACACATGGTTATATTTAACAGCTCTGATGTGTGTCAGTTTAGATATTAATCCTAAATGTGTTGAAATGCTTTCTGTCGGCTGATTACACCTGGCTAATAAAATGCGTATAATTTTGGGGTGTGTGAACGAGCCACTCGTTTTGCCCATTCACACGTGCAATTTTAAAGCCAAGGTACATGAAACTCTTACATGCTTGGATTTGCATGTTATCCTGTTCTGATATGCATCAGCGTGCATCATAATGCAAAGAATGTATATGTGCTTGCAATGCATTGACCGAGCTTGTGTGTGTGAGTTTGCATACTATCATGTTTCAGGCCTAAGGGATGCATGCAATAAAACAGTGTGCACTAAAAAAGTGCATTAACTCCTAAAATGCATTAGTTCATCAGACTGATCAAACATTTTAAAAGCATTGATTCAACCCATCTAATGTGTAAATATATTCTGAGAACGTTCCCTGTTAGCTGAGTTAGGTTTAGGGTTAGGGTTAGGGGTTAGGTTTGCGTTGTGCATCAAAACTATTTTTAACTGAGCATCTTTAAAACAAAACAAAATGCTCTCAATAAAAAACTATTCAGAATGTGGCACACGTGTACAACTCCAAATCCTGTATGAACGGCCCTTCAGAAATGACTAACTGGACACATGTTGCTCTGGGTTAAACCACACTCCCATAAAATCCTTGTACAATCCCATCTCCAATGACAATCGCATGCAATTCATCATTCATCTTGCTGGTCAAGTCTTGGACATCACCCAACATAAGTGTTGTTTCATTATCAAATTTTGGGTTTCTGAATATAAAATATGCAAACAACCACCAAGATGCATTCTCCACAAAGCAGTGAAATACAACCAGCACAGAGGAGCCAAGATCATCTGCGGCACAGCGCTGGCAAAACACACGCTCCATCCCTAGAAAGAGGGAGCAGAGTCGTAAAATGTTGGGAAGCTCTGGGAAATCAGTCAAAAAGAAAGATGCAATTAAAGGTCCCGCTGTGATCTTGGGACCCAGCCATACTGGGCCTGCTCTTGTGAAAGCACTGGGAAAGCAAGGCCCCATAAATCTCAATGGATGACACAGAGTACAAAACAATAAATATTTTTCACAACAAAGTGTGTCCTGGAAAGTCTGTGAGGGGCATGCATGCCAAACCTATATGCGTGGAAGCCAAAATGGCATGGATATATGCTGCTTGTGAATACTTCTATAGATTTGGGGCTTTTCCAAGATCCGTCGGGATATTTTCCACAACAAGACTTTTACAGCGCAATTTACTGTGCAGTATTTCCCTTCGCGTTCACATTTTCCAATGGGGTTACCTTTGACCTACTTAAGCATGACACGAGAAGCACAATAAAACTGAACAAGGGGTTCATTTCGGGGCTATTTCATGACTTTTCATATTCTTTCACACTGAACATACTGGACTGAGCGGAGCTATCTTTGCTCAGAATTGATCTCTGCTCAAGAAATGCTGTAAGAATGTATATTTGATCAGATCAGAATTTATTTGGTTTACAGAAAATAAAAGTGTTCCTAACCCTAACCCTAACCCTAACTGTTCCTAACCCTAACCCTAATTGCAGTATGGAGTTTATTGTAAACTGAATCGCTCTGAGACACTAAAATAGCATGGGGTCAGGAGCTGCTCACGTGTAAATAAACACAGTGCCGCGCTTCACATTATGTAATTAAATCACAGCCAGTCATTTTGGTTTATTCTGATAAAATCGAGCAGCCCAATACAAACACTGCTTCATCTTTCTGGACGATCATCAAACCGAAGCATAGACTACTTCAGCGGTCAGTGACTCGCATCCTTCAGCTCATCCAGGAACTGGAATGTGAAGAGGTTTCATTGTTTTCCTAGGCGCTCTATTGAGCATCCATCTGCACAGTCACTATAATACAACTTTCTGAGGAAAATGTTGGTCTGTCTGTGCAAAACTGTGTTCATATGCAGAGTCGGAGGTGTTAAGAGTGAACTGTAAGCATTGCTTAAATAAAATAATAAATGTAACCAGTTCATCTGGAGCACAAATGTTATAAGCTGCAAGCCAAAGTTTAAGGTTAAGCATGAATTTGCACCAATTATTCTTTAAAATCAATATCTTTAGCAGGCTTATCTTAGTTGAATCTGAATGCAAATCCCAGATCTCTGGATCGCTGCAATAACAGCTTTATCAATTCTGGGAAAGAGATGATCAGATTTCTAAGATCCTCGATTATGTGATTTCTCCCATAATCCGGTCATTTTGTCATTCCTTACTTTAAGCTGATGAAAGAGCTACTCAAGACGTGTGACTGACAGCCGGAAAAGCACTTTAAAGAAAGATTATAACTGGCTTTTCTTGTTTGAAAGAGGCCCTTTGACTGCGACAGCACAACAAGATTTTACAGATGAGTTTTTGCTCCATTTTTCTCCAGCTCCGAAGGCTTTCAAATGTTGTAAATCATCCTATAAATACTGTGGTGGATTTTGGCAGACTCCGGCCCGGGATCTGTCTTTTAAAGCAGTTACACCCCTGAAACCTCTTAATAGATGACTGTCTGACCTTACATAACCCGATTTGCACCGCGCTGCAGCGGCGCTCTACCTCATTCTGCGGCGTGGGGTGAATTTAGGTCGCTCTGTGTCAAAATAAAAACGCAGCTTGGTTCCTAGCGTCAGCTCTTTGATATTACGTAATCAACCTTGAGTGAGGACAGCTTCACAGCCTCCGGTGGAGCAGAAACCCTGTTGAGAACGGATCAGATCAGAGCGCGGGAGGATCCTCAGCCAGAACACAGCAAAGGAAAGAAAAGACAACTGCACAAATTGAAAAAAAGAGCCCTGACGGGAGTGTATAATGTTTGCAAGGCTCTGTCCTAAATTGCACTCTGGCGCCGCAGGAGTTCAGAATCTCGCTGAAATCGTCAGTCATCACAGAAAGTCATGATGCTCTCCTTTGAGAAGCGAGTGAGAGTCGAGTTAGACTACTTACTTGGCAATGATGCTAAAAAATGATTTACAGAGCACTTAGAGTATGCATTTTGCCAGTCAATTCTTGGTATTTTATTTTTTTGCTATAAAAGCAAAACTAAGTATTAATGTGGTCGTGGTTAGTGTTATTGTGGTTTAACATTCACTCAACACATTCAGAGACAACCACCCACAGTACTCTAGCAAATGCATAGCAACTCACTAAAACACCTAAACATTAAGGGAGTAACAGTACATGTATTCGTCCCGAACAGTCACGGTTCATGCAGTCAGACGACGAATACAGTCAATCGTAGGTGATCAATCCAAATCCAAAAGGGAGCATACATGGTAATGCGACACTAACTGTCACAACAGGAAGTAGCAGAAGAAGAGACCATCTATGATCCAACCCAAAACAATAATGCTGAGTTAAGATGGCATGGTTTTATTTTGGCTGATCTCTATTCCAGAATTGCAATTGCAATCATTTCCTAAAATGTAATTTGTGTGAAAATTTTATGAGATCTGTAAAGAGGAGAAAATATTGCATACTGTTTTTTTTTCGATGCTCAAAATATTGGAAGAGAAATATGTGTGGGTTTGCATCTCTGAGAGGAGCTGACTGTCTTCAGAAATGCTTTGATGGCATTTTATTTTCACATAATGCAATTAAAAGTAGAGTTTATAAGCGCAGCGCTGCTTTGTTTACAGTGGTAACCAAGGAAACAGTGTATCGCTGCTGTTCCATAAACGCCACCTGTCAGAGAAATACATTTAAATATTTAATAAATAAACAAAGAAAATTAATGTAAAATAAATCTGCCTTTCATTCAGTCCTTCTGCTGTTTTTGTTTTGCGCAGGCTTCTTAAGTAGCCTAATTTCACAAATGTTAAAGTCAGTCCATTATGTTTTTGCAAACACAACTGATTATTCTACATATACACATATTATCTGTTCAAAATAAATGCAAAAATTATTCCTGCTGTACTGAACTCAAATCGTGATTTCTCGAATGGTGATTTCTTTTCCATGCAGTTCGAAAAACTGCATAGTAACACATTAAAAACATTATACGCAACTGCTACATTTTCTTCAGAAAACATAAAGCAAAAAAAGCTTTCAAAGCTATATCTGCAATCATGTGACTCATTCTGACAAATTTTATAATTTGATCGATTCAGTCAATTTGTATCTTTTATTTGAATGTTTAATGGTGGATAACAACACAAATCAGGATCCAAACACATATTTTAAACGGTTTCAGACATGTCCCAAACTTACACAACATACAAACTTCTGCAGTGAGTCATGTGCCAATGACTGGAAAAAAAATCACAAGACGACCACAGTTAGCTCAATTTGTCTAACCTGAGCTTGACACTTTTTATCCCCCTGTACTTTAGCATGGATATGGGATCGAGTTATTGGATTATCTAAACAAGTTTAAAGGAATACTCTAGGGCAATGTTTGCTATGCGTGGAACTGAGCTAATCTAATTAACAGCAACTGAACTCATAATATTAGATAAATTATATTATATTTTAATTACCTTAAAAAAATCTAAATATTTATTATTTAAACAAATGCATTACTTATTATTTGTGAAAAACAACATCTTCAAAAACAAAATACATTTTTTTTTTAATAAAATAAATCTACTTACCTACCTAGTTTTATCAGAATATTTGGTGCCAAATATAATTTGCTAAACGTTTTAAAACTAAATTTTTTTTTAATTAAAATTTTAAATATTTGAAATTTCAACTGAAACAACTTCCCTTAAGTATGACCGCAAAAACATACAGTATTTCTGGTAATCATGTTAACGAGTCGAGATAGATGCCAGAAATAGTTTGTAAGTTAAAAATCATTCTGTCATTTGTAGCCTCAGGAGCTTTAAAACACTTTTATCCGCACCTGTTCATGACAAGATAATACGTTCTGATAAAAGACTGTCGTCCTTCTGTAAAAGGAATATTTCACCATGTAAGAAAGGGGCCATGAGGTGACCATTTAAAGATGTTCATGCCTTTACTTAAAGATGCACAGCTAACTAATATTACATATTCCCAGAGGTTCAAAATGCATCAGTTTAATGATTTAAAGAGAAGGTACGGTGTTATTGGGTTATGCTGAATAAGTTTGGTGCATGTTGACAGTGAACCCCGACGCCCCTGGCTGTCCTGAATTGACTCCTTGAAACTTTCACCATCCCCACTAAAGCACTTCTGGACTTTGCTTTACATAGACAAACAGAATTGTTTCCCTTTAGTTTAACTCGGGGCCACCTGAGGGACAGCGTGGCCTTTCTCTTAAAAAGCGGTTGTTGTAATGACTTGACCTGCATTACGGTCACGCCTGGCTCACAGGAAAAGATGATCCTTGCTTTTTTGATTAATCCGATGTAGTGCACGGCTGTTATGCACGCTGTGTATTGATGACTAAATAATTGATCACATCCAACATTTGAAAATGTGTGTGTAAATTTGTCAACAGATGCATTTACTATTATTCAAAACAATAATGATGTTAACACAAGACATGACAGAAAAGAGCAAAACAAAGGGGTCTCAAGATGCTGTTCAACTACAGTTAATGAAAACGTAACTAAATTACTGTTAAGAAAAAAGTTTCTCATAGAAAAAAATGTGATGCAAAAACCAAAGAGGAAATGCATTTACACAGTTCAGCAAGCAACTTGCTAAGTTTTGGAACAAATCTATCAACATGTTGTTCCCTCAAAACATTTCGTAGTTTGTGTTCAAACTGCGTCAAAACGCATACATTTACTATTAAATGAACTGAACAACGATAACGAATCACTTGGTCATATTTTAGCATTATCATAGCATTCTTCAAACAAATGTATAATTTTAGGGGCCATTTGCAGAGTAAACATACAAATCAGCTGACAGAAAAGAGAAAAATACTTAAGTTCAAGATGCCATTGAACTATATTTAACTAAAAGTAACTGAAATACT
The DNA here is from genome assembly GCF_003368295.1 of Carassius auratus. Classification (NCBI taxonomy): domain Eukaryota; kingdom Metazoa; phylum Chordata; class Actinopteri; order Cypriniformes; family Cyprinidae; genus Carassius; species Carassius auratus. The sequence continues at coordinate 69,404 of NW_020526156.1, forward strand.
TTTAACTAAAAAGTTTCTCATGAAACAAAAACAGGGCACAAAACCAGAAAGGAAATGCATTTACATGAATGAACAAACAATTTGCTAAGTCTTGGAACAGATTTATCAACTCAATATGGCCTTAAGAAGTTTTGTAATTTGTGTTCAAATTGCGTCAATACACATTTACAATTAAATGAACTGAACAATCACAATTCTCTCAGCAGTCTCCTAAAATTATCAGAGCATTCTAATAAGACTTTTATGATTTTTGGGGCCATTAAAAATACAAAACAGCAAGATGGATCATGATGAAAAAGAACAAAACAATGCCATTGAACTTCATTTAATGAAAATTAACCGAACTACTATTAACTAAAATCTTAAAGAACAAATTGGGGCACAAACGCAAGAAAGGAAATGCATTTACATAAACCAACAAGCAATTTACTAAGTTTTGGAACAGATCTATCAACTCAGTGCACCCTTAAAATGCTTCATTATTTGTGTTAGAACTGCGTACATTTACTATTAAATTAACTGAACAACAATAACTTATGTAGTTGTGTCTTAGCATTATCGTAGCATTCTTCTGACACTTCATTGTTAATTTTAGGGGCAATTCATAAAGTGCAAGTACAAAACAGCTAGATGGAGTTTGTTAAGACAGTTTTTTTAGATTTAACTAAAAGTAACTCTGTTAACAAAAAAAGTTTCTCATGAAACGAAATGGAGCACAAAAGCCAAAGAGGAAAGCCATTTACATGGATCAACAAACAACTTCCTAAGTTTTGGAAGAGATCTATCAACTCAATGTCGTCTTAAAACATTTCATAATGTATTTAAACTGTAATCACACATCTCCTACATAACAAACTGAACAATAATGACAATTAACATTTTATCCTAACGTTATCATGGCATTCCTCTAACATTTATAATTTTAGGGATCATTTGCACGGTAAGTGTACAAAACAGCTAAATTGAGCATGACGCAAATGTAGGGGTCTAAAGACGCTACCGAACTATTTTCAACTAAAATTAAATGTAATACTGTTAAATAAAATCAATAAAATATGTTTCTCATGGAACAGGCAGGCCAGGGAGGAATTCATTTATATAAATCATATAAATCAATATAAAGTTTTGCAACAGATATAACAAAATGTTCCCTCAAAATGTTTCGTAATTTGTGTTTAAACATAGTCAACACACGTACATCTACTATTACACCAAATGAACAGCACTTACAATTCACTTGGTCGTGTCTTAGAATAATACATTGTTTTGTAATGCACTTGTCAATTTTAAGACCTTGGGCAATTCGGCTTTTTATGACATGTTGCTTCAGACTAGTGGAAAGGAAACATCCAAAATATGTGTTCATTTTATTGCACTTCGTCTATTTGCATCTGTCGATTTCAATTCTAATACATATCTGTATTAGAAAATCAACTGATTGATTAGCCATTATTTATTTATTGTAGACGTTATTAACAAGCGAAGCAAAATATGTTCAAATATCCACAACATAAAGTTAACAACGCATGGTTTATCTGTCAATCAAAAACGTGTCACGGCTCAAGATGCATTGTTTTAAAAATCAAACAATCTTTGTATAGTAAAAACATTAGTTATGTCGAAATCACAAAAACATGAAGTCGCGATCATGAGAAAACAAATCAATCATAATCAATGGCCTCTTAAGACTTCCTACTGAGGAGTTCGTTCATATATCATTTGCCTGGTTTTATTTGGCCTTAAAGAACAAAACAAAGGGCACAAATAGCAGGAAGGAATGCTTTTACATAAACCAACAAGTAACTTGCTCTGTCTCGGAACAGATCTATCAACAAGATGTTCCCTCAGAAGATTTCGTAATTTGTGTTCAAACTGCGTCAACACACGTACATTTACTATCAGACCAACTGAACAACAGTAACAGATGGCTTAGTCATATGATTCTTAGCGTTATCAGAGTGAGATAAGACTTACAGAAGGTCACAAACAAACACTCACTCACATTTAGGCAAACATATCCAACATTTCAAAACGGACATAACTACAAAAATACAAAAACAAGCATGTCCCTACAAATTCACATGACGCACGCTGATGACTTCAAGCACACGTACTGAGAGCAGAGCGCGGAGGAGGATGGTGGGAGAGCAGTTTGTTCATTAGGACTGACGTTTTGGCGGCGTTTCAAGAGGGAACTCCAATGGCATGGTTGGGCTTAATGCCCACAGGGGAAACACTATCGCTCGCTTTCATCTCACAGCTGCAGGCTGCTATCGCATGCATCACACATTCACCCTCACCCGCCTCCGAAATGATCTAGACAGATGCAGGATGGCATGCATTACAGCAGAAACCTACAGCTGACCATCCAATTCTCAATTAAAATCACAGATGACCGCATTTCTGAAAATAATGATGCATTAAAGGGCTCGGGAATCAAGTAAACTTCATTGCAATAACAAAAATTGCCATCCATGTATCTGCTTTTTAAATGACACACCATCGCCTACTTGTCATGATAATAGTGAGGAAGACACAGGGATGCTGTTGTTATAATTGAAGTGATTTATATAACAATAAAGTGAGACGCCAGAGATGTTTTCACCGATGTGTTGATGCTATCCAGCATTATGCAAAATACAACAACTTTGGAATAAAGATAACTGCGGCATTTCAGCATTATCTATAAAAATCCTTCTATATGAAATATGGTATTCAGAGATGATAACTGATAATGAGAGTGTTTACAACGAATTCAAAAATAGTTAAGGCGGACACCAATGGAAAAATGAGTGTGTGTGTGTGTGTGTGTATATAGATGTGTGTGTATATATATATACATGAAGAAATATAATTTATTATTATAAAAATATTTTAAAAATGTAAACTTTTATAATTGTATAAAATTCATTATATATATACTCATACTCTTCATGTGTAAAGTCTGTTGTATTTTTTAAAGGCTGTCAGAGACAGTTCACATCAAAGAGCAAAAAACAAACAAACATAATAATCCTCTACTTTGCAGGAAATTTCCCTTTCGTCTTAAACAGAATTCCTACTAGTAAATTACGTTACGTAAAATTAGGTCTCTGCACACTGTGTTCTTGGTAGTGTTCAGTGTTATTCATTCATGGACATGCCCTCAAATGACACCGGGCCGCAGTCATGCAGAGCTTTTCAATCACAAGATAAACGAGAGCTTCGTCAGTCGTTTACTAGAGAAGTAGACTTCCTTACCAAGAACTAGTTAATCCTGAGTATTACCCTCACTGCTATTTTTAGCCCCGGTGAAAGGTGTTTGGATTGTCTGTGTTATGTTTAACGGTCTGATTAAGTGCGAGTTGTCAAAACACTCAGAAACCCTTCCACTTGAATTTTACTCAGCGAGACATGTAAGGAAAACCCAGTGAAACTGTTTAACTTACTGAACATTTACTACACTCCTCAGTACCCCACATTCCGATTTAGGCTGCTCTCAAAGATCCTCTTTCCAGGAATAGGGATCTGATAGCATGCCTCTTATTGGCTGTGAAGTTAAACTGAGTGCTCTTCAACTTTATTAAAGTGGCTTTACAAGGGCAGGCGAAGCGGAATAGCTCCGAGGGGAGCGTTTATACAGTCAAACGCTGAAGACAGCTCTACATGTACAAACATCTCTGACATACTGCAGAAGAATCATGTAATCTACACATAAACCAATGAAAACAGTATTAAACATGTTTTATGTTGGTAATAAATCATAGGGATGTCACTATTAGCGATTTGCGCAAACTTCAGTTGCTAACTATTGCGGTGCATTCAAATGGTGCGTTAACATTAACGCTTCTCATTTATTTTGAATGGGGGATGTCATGCATTGCCGAACTGAATTGTGGGTTCGTTGCGTTGCGTTACTGGCATTTCTCGCGGCAGATGTTGAACAATTTTCAACTTTAAGTGCCAATGCAGGTTTTAGCCAATCAGATCGCCTGTATGCAAATACCCTAGAACAGTCGCTAACCAATAAGCAAGCTTCATGCACGCACAACATCAAGGGCGACGCTCAAAGCTAGTCATCATATTTTATATTACGATTCGAACTTGAGCGATATTTAGTGCCATATCTAATGAAAACTTATTTCCGTCAGCGGACGAAAACGTTAAAAGGTTCTATGAGGGTTTTCTCACAGTTCTGAGTTTTTACCCTCACATTTCTGGAAAGACAGAATTGTGAGATATAAATTGCAGTTTGAGATATGTTCACATACCAATATTTTCCAGAATATCGTCTTTTGTGTTTAACAGAAGAAACTCATACAGGTTTGCAGCGAGTAAATGACGGCTTTTGGAAGTGAACTACACCTTAAAAAATTTTTTTTAAAGATTTAATGGCGGACAGCAGTGTTAGTAAAATAATAGATGCCTCAGCCACGTTTAAGTCCAAAGTCTGGACTCATCTCAGCTTTTATACCATTCATGGGACAAATAAGATCGACAAGCAGTATGTGATATGCAAAAACTGCGGTTTTTTTTTTGCATGTGCTTTAAAGCCTTGCTGGCAAACAATTCATGTACATGTGCTTTTTCTGAGCGCGAACACATAAAGTGTGCACACCCTGTCAAACAGCAGCTGTTACTGGACTCTATCGCGTCTGATTGCACTAATGCTGTCAAAAACACAAAAGGTTTGCATATAAACACAGCTGGTTCTGTCTAAAGTGAAAGTAAACAGCTGAGAGAGTAACGGATACGTGTCAGTATGTTAGATGCGTTTAGGTCTTAAAGTGACAGCAGTCTAATAATTCTGCTTGCCATTAAAGGAAGAGTTCACCCTGCCGTTAAAATGTAGTCATTATTTACATTAATTAAATAAAATGCTATGGTCGAAAGTCTATTATAAATGTGAAAATGTCAGGGTGGGGGTGTTGTCTGCTGTTATGTCCCCACCAAAGTCAAAATCAAACTTTCACCCTTGGGAAAAAAACATTCTTAGTGTTTATGGAACATTCTTATAACTTAATATTTGTTATGCATTCTAATAACATTAAGAGAAACCCTTCTGAGATCAACATGATGTTACTTGAATGATCTAATAATGTAGAGAAAACATTCTTAGAAACAACGTCTCAGAATGTCCTTATGATGTCATTTGAAGGCCAACTGGAACATTCCAAGAAACGTTTTTTCTAACCTTTACATAAAAAAATATAACTGAAGAATATAAAAAATAAACGTTTATATAACATTATATTTTGGGTGAAAATAAAGTCAATAGAACAGTGTAAAAAAATTGTGTAACCCTTTAAATAAAATTAGATATATTTATATTTTTTAAATTAAAAATAAAAATATTATTTTTTATTAAAATTATATTTTGGGAGAAAATAAATTCAATAGAACGGTGTAATAAAATTATATATGCATTTAGAATTATTATTATTTTTTAATAATTATATTTGGGGAGAAAATAAAGTCAATAGAACAGTGTAAGAAACATTGCGGTAACCCTTTAAATAAAATTATATTTATTTATATTTTTAGAATTAAAAATAAAAACAAATGTTTAAGTAAAATTATATTTAGGAAGAAAATAAAGTAAATAGAACAGTGTAAGAAAATTGTTGTAACCCTTTAAATAAAATGATATATATTTATATTTTTAGAATTAAAAATAAAAATAAATGGTTTCATAAAATTATATTTTGGGAGAAAATGTTTTTCAATACAATAGTGTAACAAACATCGTTGTAACACTTGAAATAAAATTATATTTATTTATATTTTTAGAATTAAAAATAAAAATAAATGTTTAAATAAAATTATATTTTGTGAGATAATAAATTAAATAGAACAGTGTAAGAAACATTGTTGTAACCCTTTAAATAAAATTATATATACATTTAGAATAAAAATAAATAAATGTTTAAGTAAAATTATATTTTGGGAGAATATAAAAATAAACGTTTAAATAACATTATATTTCGGGTGAAAATAAAGTCAATAGAGCAGTGTACGAAATATTTTTGTAAACCTTAAAAAGAAACTTGCTATTCTAACATCTTAAAAACATTTCAAAACAACGTTCCCAAAAGGTTTTCATAACCTAATTTTGACACCTAGGATGCTGTAAAAAAAATACTGGGGAAAAGCATTTTATAATGTAATATTTTTATATTTTGAACCTCTTTTGTGCACCTTCTACACTTGAACATCTGTATTTATTCTCATAGCCCTGCAGGAGAACACTGGACAGGACTGAAATAATATTGTTCCAGTATACAGATAATTGTGTCTGATTAACATCTACTAAAGAAATAATCAACAGATGATAATCAGAGCAAGAAATATGAGTGAATGTATCTCCTCCATCCATAAGAGATGTGAAAAACAGCTGGAGCGACTGTCACTTTGCATCTGCTGATGGGTTTTAGTGACTCCAGATGCTCGCCTCTTTGAGAACCAGAGCGGTTCATTAAACTCACATCTCACCAGGTGCTGGTTAGCGGCGGTTTGTTCATGCCTCCGAATCGAAGCTGTCACACCTGCATGTAGACCCCAGTCATACACCCTCGTCTGACCCCGTCTGCTGGAGCCACTGCTCCTCTGGGCTCCTGCCAAAGAGGCTGCTTTTCCATTAAAAGGCTGTTTCCCATCACCCCTTCCCCTCTCTTTCCCGACACAGACCCACAGAGAGCTGAAACGCCTGGAGTCCTCATGCCGTCCTGATTTCCTCCTGGTCTGCGACTCGCCGCACGTATGAATCAACCGCTGATTCATTAAAACTCTTATGAGTGAATAACCTGATCTGCGGTGCTCTATTGATAAGTGCTCTCCGCTAACACAAATGGTCTAAAACGTTTCGCAAACTCACAATTATGATTTTTTCTTGCAATTCTGAAAAAAAAAAAAAAAAAATCTGAATTATGAGTTTATATCACACAATTCTGACTTTTTTTATATATATAAACGGAATTGAGAAGGAAAAAGTTTGCATTTTTTACTTTTTATTTTGAGGCAGAAAAAAAAAAGTTTAGGAATTGCGAAAAATACATACTTTTAATTCTGGATTTTCACAATACTGAGATTACATTAAGCAATTTCCAGTTTCTCTGAATTCTGGACAAAACACAATTCTTTTTTTTTCTGCACCAGGAATACGTTTTTTTTTTTTTATTTTAATTTTTTTAAAGTAATTGCAGATTTCTAACTTCATTTTCCTTGCAATTCTGAAAATTCTGAAAATTCTGAAAATTCTGAAAATTCTTAAAAATTCAAAGTCACAGTTGTGAGATAAAAACTCAGAACTGAAAAAATAAATAAATAAAAGTCAGAGTTATGTTTATATTTTACAGTTCTGACGTTATTTTATCCAGAAATTCTGAGATAAAAGTCACAATTCCCTTTTTATTTCTTTTTATTCACAGTGGAAACAGTAAATGTGATCTAAATCCACTTTTCGTTGTTTGTTCAGATCAAATCAAATAACTGATACCTGACTTTTCAAACAATGAGAGCTTTATTTCTGAACGTTCTCAAGTTTCAGTTTTTAAATGTTTTAGAAATTCTTGCTTTATGTGTGTGTTAACCGAACATTCCATTTCATCATTTTGGAAACATTTACTCTTGGGAACGTTACTTGTGAATTTTCAAGAAACATTCTAGTAAAATGTAAAAAAAAAATTTTCAGCTAAATCGCTTCAGGAAAAAAACATTCTAACGTCTTGAAAACATTATTAAAGACTTTGAATGAACGTTCTGTTAACAGAATTGGTAAAGGAAAGGTAATTTTTACTGGTGAAATCTAGTCGTTTAAATAGGAATCATGTGAATTTGTCATGTTGACTAACAGAAAGCTGCTTGTTTGGAAGTAAATTTAATCAGAGCTTTATTTCACACATCATTACACAATCAAGCTTTATTTGGCAGCGAAATTTCACAGAATATTTGCCAATGTATGGAAGCTGCGGTATAATAATTTTTACAATTCTAACTTATTTTCACTAAATTCCAAGTTTAAAAAATAAATAAAAAATAGAAATCAGATTTTTTCCCTCACAATTCTAAGTTTCTCACAATTGTTTTTTTCTGTCACAGAATTTAAAATAATTTGACTTTTTTTATCTTGTGATAAAGAAATTATAAAAAGAATTGTGAGATATAAACTCCGAATTTTGAGAAAAAAAAAAAGTAAGAATTGTGAGATTTTTTGTGTAAAAAAAAGAAAATAATAAAAAAAAAATCGCATTAACCTCTTTTTTTATTCAGTGGTAGAAAAATGTCAGAAAAATATGAATTTTGAGATTAAAAAAAAAAAACTATTACAATTACCTTTTTTGAGGCAGAAACTAATTTTAAGAATTGCAAAAAATAAACTCAGGATTGCGAAATACAATCTTTGAATTCAAAATTTTCACAATACCGAGTTTAAATTTCTAAATTCTGCTTTTTTCTGCCACAGAATTTTTTTTTTATATAATGGCAACTTTCTAACTCACAATCATGAAATAAAGTCAGAATTGTGAGATAAAAAGAAATCTGAATTCTGCTTATATCTGACATATTTTACTTCTCATCCGCCCCCAGAATTACCCAGAAAAAAGTTATGACAAAGTCACAATATATATATATTGGAACAGTTAATGTGACTGCTAGTTTTCATAATTAGTTCAGATCCAATCTAATAACTGATACCTGACTTTGCAGACATCATTAATGAGAAGAAGAAAGCTGAGGATAAAAACAGACAGATGTCAGAGTCAAAGATAGAAACACGTGGCATTTCACCACGTTTTTGGTTCACGTCATTATCTTGAAAGCATTTTGAAAGCAGCAGCTCTAGAGACAAAACATTCATCACAATAATTCCCCAAAAACACTCCCATAACTGCAAAAGAGAGGCCTGAGGAAAGCCTTTTACCACACAATTTTATCAATCGATAAGAATTTCATGCATTCGATATAAACTGATATTAGATGTGCATTAGATATAAATAGTCCAGCACTAATCTGATAACATAAAACATATAGAAACCAGCAGTCATAAAGACTTTAAACTGATATAAAACACTGATCATATTATTAGATTTCAGACTAAATGAGCTGCTTTCGACTACAAAACACAACTCTCTATCAGTTTCAGAGTTAACATTAAATACAGTTGAAAATTTCAGTTGCATTTATACCAAAGAATACACGTCCCAATCATGAAATTTGGTACAAATCTTGTTTGAACAGATGCAAAAACATAAGTCAGATAAAGCAGAATTCTGTCAGTAACTAAAATCTCTTATTTTAATTCTGAATTGTTGTTTATTAACGAAAACTATCATTTTCAGTTGAATTTATAGATAATAATCCAAGTTGCAATAGTGAAATTTGGCACAAATAATCATTTTAACCCATTAATTTCTTGTGTGAAATAATAAAGCAGTATTTTATCATAAAATAAAGCTGAAAGAGTTTTCCTTTTTGGTCATGTATGAAAACACATGTAAACATTTTCAGTTGCATTATGAAACAATAATGTCGCAATAGTGGAATTTGATGCATTCATTTATTGTTCTGACAAATATTTTTGCAGCTGTTTGAACACGTTAAAACAAACTTTTATATCGGCAGAAATATTAGTCAGTAAAATAAAGCATAAAACTCAAAGCTCTCATATTTCTCATTTTATTTATTAATGAAAACAATCGTTTTCAGTTGAATTTATAGAAAATATTCCATGTCACAACATTGAAATTTGGCAGAAATAACTCTTTTGACCCATTCATTTCTTTAGTAAAATAATAAAGCATAATTGTGTCAAAAACTAAAAGCGCTCATATTTTGATTATTAATTTATAAAAACACGTAACCTTTTTTTTAAGTTGCATTATGAAACAATGTCGCAATAGTGGAATTTGATGCATTCATTTATTTTTTTGACAAATATTTTTGCAGCTGTTTAAACACAAAATTCTGTCAAAAAAAAATTTAAGCTTTTCTTTTTGAGTTTTCATTATTTTCCATTAATATATATAAAAAAACAAAAAAAAAACATGTAAGCACTTCTGGTGGAAAAATTAATCCATGGCGTAATAATAATATTTAACACAAATAACAATCTGATGCATTCATTTTTTTTTTTTTTTGACAAATATTTGTGCAGCTGTTCGAACACATTCAAACAAACACAGAATTCTGTCAAAAAACTGAAGCGCTCATATTTTTCACTTTGAGAACGATCTCTTTCAGTTGCATTTATTTTCATCATTGTTCGTGTGAAAACACACATAATCACTTTCAGCGGCATTCATGCGAAACAATCCGTGTCGCAATAGTGAAATTTGGTACAAATAACAATGCGATCCATTAATTTGTTTCTCTGACGAGTATTTTTGCAGCTGTTTGGGCAGCCGATGATAATTAATGCTCGTGTCTGATGGTCACCGTCCCGAAGCCGACTAACAAATTCAGCTTTATTTGCCGCACCATTTACAGAGAAGTCACTGGAGCGAGGAAAGTGGGAAGAGGCCGGATGCGTCTCTGGCCGTTTGCCTGCTTGTTCCTGCTTGAACTTCACACTCATTCCAATCTGTTTCCCAAGAAATCACATCCAGCCAGTTCAGATGGTCTGATGAACTAAAGCGAGGCATGCCCTTCGGATCTCAGGGATCGTCACAGACGCGGAAAACTCTGTGCATTAAGACAAATCACTGTCAGGATGTCTGTGGACTAGAAAGAGCAAGCATACGGTCCACATCAGCCTTCAGTTCACCTCTATACGGCTGAGCGAGGTCACACGAGGACATGTGTTCGCTCTTCCTGTTTTCTTCGAGGTAAACTCACATCTTATCAGTCAGTGATCTCAGCTTTTCTTTGGCAAACGAGCGCCACGCTCTATCACGAGCAATCAAAAAACACACTCCGGAGGAATCCATTTCTGCCACGATTAAGTAATCGAGTCCCTGGAGCGAAGTACGCCGAGATATTACATTCAGGAGCGGCTCATTAACATATCAGGGGTTCTCTCCTAACCTGCGGCTATAAAATAATACACTCACACACACACACACACACACACACACACACACACACACACACACTCACACACACACACACACACACACACACTCACACACACACAAATACACACACTCACGCACACACACACACACACACACACACACACACACACACACTCACACACACACACACACACACACACACACACTCACACACACACACACACACACACACACACACACTCACACACACACTCACACACACACACACACACACACACACACACACACAACTACACACACTCACGCACACACACACACACGCACACACACACACACTCACTTACACACTCACACAGTCACACACACGCACACACACACAGTCACACTCACACTCACATACTCACACTCACACACACACACACTCACACAGTCACACACACACACACACACACACACACACACACACTCACACTCACACACACACACACACACACACACACTCCCTCACACACTCACACAGTCACACACACTCACACAGTCACACTCACACACACACACACACACACACACACACACACTCACACAGTCACACTCACACACACTCACACGCACACACACTCTCTCTCTCACTCACACACACACACACACACACACACACTCACTCACTCTCTCTCTCACTCATACACACACACACACACTCACTCACACTCTCACACACACACTCACACACTCACACACTCACACACACACTCTCACACACACACGTGTAGTGTTCAGCCTCTGAATCACAGTCTCTCTGCGGGTGTTACACCGCTCCTCGCCGCTGCGTACAGTAAATGACGTCTGAACCCATGATTTAGCGCGGTACAATCTGAGCTGGGCTTCGCTTCTGTTGTCTCTCCAACACAAACATCTGCTTGTTTCACACAGGCCACAGTCGGAGGCTACACACTGATGAGAAAACACACTCCACGGCTCATTATTCAGCGTCAGACGTGTGTGTGTGTCTCATGAGCCTGGCATGAACAGTACTGTACTCTAGGGCACAACTCCGGTCCTAGTGAGCAGTCTACATAGGCAACATACTAGACAACACAGAAGCTCATAAGTGTGCGTTCAGACACACTCTGCACAGACACCAATTAACCCCTCGAGGCTGTGATTTCAACAGGGCTCAATTAAAAGGTTAAGATTGATTTAAAGTCACATGATTTACCTCGTACGAGGAAGAGAACGAGTGACTCACGAGGCAGTGATTCTTCAGAAGCAGACCAGGGGTGCGTTTCCCAAAAACAAACGTTTACAAGTAAATTCGATACCAATAGAGTTGAATGGAGATTTCAGTGAGTCATTCAGAGCAGGTTTGTGAGTTAAACTGAAACTGATCTGACGTTTAGGACACAATCAGACAAGTGTCAGGTGATCACAATCATCTATTTATGAGGCTGAAGCACTAAAATAAGAATAAAAATAACAAAATAGAAATAAAAAATTAAATATACAACTACTAAAATGAAAACTGTAAAAATATAAAAATAAAAGCAGTTCGGTGGGTCACTTCTGATGAATTGAAATTGAATAGTGAATAGAATAAAACTGAAATCAAATAAATATTAGATATAAATATTTAATAAAAGACTCAAAGATAAAAAATGAAATAAATTAAAACTAAAACAATTCAAATAAAAATGTAGATATAAAAATAAAAGCAAATTAATAATTTTAATAAAAACTGTATCAAACTATAAATAATACTAAAATAATCGATGAACTGAAATTATATGCCAATAGAATACATTTTTAATAAAATATAAAAATAAAGAAAAAAGTTTCTTAGGCAAACTAACTATTAAATAAGATTAAGTTATTATATTAAATTGTAATAAATATTGTAAATAAATAAAAAACTTAGAATGAAACTGAAATAAATTAAACTTAAATAAAAAAATTATACAAATGTCAAAAGCACATAACAAAATAACTAAGAATTGAATTAAATATAAAATGAAAACTTAAAATATTTAAAAATTATTTAAAAAAAAATAACAGTACATAACAGTAACGGTATATAAATAATACTATAGTATAAAAATATAAAATAAAAGTTCTTCTAGGTCTAGAAAATGAAAACCTAAAAATAAATATTTAAAAGCACAAAAAACGATAACAAATACAAAAGCATGAAACTGACTAAAAATGAAACGAATCATTAAAATACATTTAAATAATGACATTAAAACAGCATTATGGTTTTAAAGCTATAAGAACAACACAAATGTGCTTTAATTAACGTCATTAATTAATAGCACTGCTATTGATTGTTAAGGATTGTGTTGTTAAGTCAGCCGTCGCTTTACGTTGTTTTACAGAACAATCGCAGGAACACAAGCACGTCTGAAGTGCACTACAATATTAAAGTCTCATGTTTTTGCTAAATGAGCAGGCTTTAGTGTTTGTGAGGGATGCTACTCGAAGCAATGCTTCACACGAGGCGACAACCAGAGGTTTGGAAGCACACCACAACCACAGAACAGAGAACAGAGAGTTGTGTGGATGAGCTGCTCTCATTAATGAAGCGTAGTCCGTCTCAATGCTAGTCGAACGCTAGTTGTGGCTAGGATTTCCGCCAATCTCTTAGGTTTGCTGCAGGCACTGGCTGTTTTTCCTATTCTCGGCTGTCCTTGTGTGACCCAGCGGCTCATGCCAAGTTCTTAACAGAGTTTATTGGAGGTAACCGGGTTAGGAGCCAGCAGCGTACTTCAGCTGTGCTCCTCTACACTTCTCCTGTGTCTGTCGCACTGTTAAACACACATCACTAGGAAAAACCTGCTGATGATGTCACAAAGACAAAGAGACGCAAGACGCGCCCTCAGGACGAAACTTTTAAATACATAAAAAATTACTAAAATATTTATAAAGAAGCATCAAGTAACACTGAAATTAAACATGTATTTTTTTAAGTACAAAACATGACAGTATTTTCTTTTAAACTATACTACAATAGTAGTACTTTTATAGTGTACTGTTAAATAGAAATCAGTCATGGAGCACAAGACATTTCTAAATATATATATATATATATATATATATATATATATATATATCTTAAATTATGAACTTTTAATAATAATAAAAAAATGACTCTTTTATATTGTGTGTGTGTGTGTGTATGTATGCATGATTTTTATATTTTTAATTTTATTATTATCATTTAATGTTATTTGGCCAAAAAATACATTAAACTGAAATATTAAGTTTAAATTCAATTAATAATAATTAAAAATGTATATAATATTCCATGATATTCCAAAGGGGGGAAAAAAATCTGGTCACATTTTACAATATGTAAAATGTTAAAATGAATTAACTGTGAAAAATACTTTTAAAGCATGTATTAATCTTAGTTTGTGATATAGCATTAAAATCCAAATTTGTCGTTTTTGGTTTTATGTGTACTGATATTACATGTAAACACAATCATGCAACAAAAAAAAACTACTTTAATAAAATAAATCATTTATTATTCTACAATCATTCCAAAATACTCAAAATTAAATTTTTATAATAAAGTTTCACATGTTAACTTTAGTTTAACACGAACTAACAATTAACAAATATATTTACAATTATTTATTTATAAAAAAAATGTATTATTAAAATCAAATGTTGTCCTTTATTGTACAGTATATTGCTTTTGCACACACAATCATGTCAAGAAGTACTTGAAATTGATAAATAATAATAATAATAATAATTTAAAAACATGTCTTGTTTTGCACTCATTGCATTTCTCTTGACCTTGGTTTGCGCCGACAGCAACAAAAGCAGGAGTTGAGATTAGGATGAGATGCAGCTATACCAGAAGTTTGAGAAACAACTTCCCCCTTCACCAATCTGCAATGGACAAGCGTTGCAAATCGTGCAGATTTTCCTCCATCATAAGGCCTAAAATAGTGCACTTCACCCCATGTTACGCTCCCGTCTCTCAAATCTACTCCACACATGCTTGTTTCTTGGAAGAGCTGGCCTGCTTTCAATCTACAAATACCTTCTGTCCGTCGACTTCACATTTCAAGATCTTCGAGAGCTGTCTGACTGTCTTGGGACTCCACGTCAAGGAAATTTTTACGGTTACAGCCGTGGTTTTGTGGAAATAAAACATGAACTCGACTTGGCAGGGGAGACTGTATAGCCGTGTCAATGATTTTTCGAGGAATATGCCGTTTTTGGCCTGAACAGCGCGTGTTGCTGACAGACCGCATCAAAAAAAAAAAAAAAAGAGTTAAAAAAAGAAAACAGCTTTAAAACTTGACGTCTGCGGTCTACTTGTATATCAGATTTCAGTTTACTGAAGCTGTATCGGTATTGGTTAAGTCTGACTTTGTTTTCATAACACTTCTGCTCAATTCACCAGCTGTATTTTTTTAATACTCGTGTCTTAAAGTCAGCATATAATCAAAACTGACGCACATTTATGTTTAGGATTCATCACTGCATGATATTCCACATGAAAGAATCTGGTAACACTTTTGTTACATTCAGTCACTTCCTGTTTCCTTATTTGGTCATCTTCCTTTTCTTGTTTACAGCAACAATTGTAACAACTTTACAATAAGATCTCACTTTAGTTTAAAAAATACTTTTAAGGTAAGACAGTTCACGTGAATATAGGGTTCAATTACAATAACAAGAAGAACTAAATAAAAAAAGTTATATATTTAAAATACGTTTATTTCATACTAAGCGTAGTTCAAAATTATCAACATATTTACTGACAGGTAACTCGAGACTAAAAATTATAACGAATCTTTATTTGAAGTATTACTTGTGCACAATTCACATTTCTTATTAATAAGTAAAAAATGTGTTTTAATGTCACTTTTGATGAGGATTGTATGGTCTTTGAATAATATCGGTCTTTAAATGAAAAATAAAAAGTGTTTATTTTAATTGTAAAAGTGTTAATTTAAATTATACTTGGAGTAGTTCCTATTTAGCACAATCATAAGTAATATATATAATATACTAAATATGTGTTAAATTGGACTTCAGCACTATTTCTGCACAATTAAAGTGCATTAAGTACAAAATTTGTTATTCCAATTTAGCAGACTTATAGAGGTATAGTAGTTTAGTGTTTAGTGCATTTTAGAAAGTACATAAATATGAAAATGTATTTGAAGAATACTGAAGCATGAAATAAATGCATTTCAAATACATTTAAGTACATATTTGTTTCACTAGGGCTAATAAATTCAATGTGCGTTAAATGTGCGTTATGGATGTTTTCTTTCCACTAGTTTAAAAATGGCATGATATAAAAATCCTAATAACCCAAAATGCCTGTAGTTTCTCATCTTAAATGATTTATTTATCTTTTTAAATGTACAAATATTTATTAAAATTAAATGCTGTATTTGTTAATATTATTTCATTAACATGAACTAACAATAAACAGTTGCATTTTATAACTAAGTTATCTAACAAAGATTCATAAATACTGTGACAAATGTTTTTCTCATTGTAAGTTAGTAAATACAATATCTAATGCAACTACTTATCGTAAACATCATAAAACCTTTATCAAAATTATATCAATAACTTATTGTGATAATAAGGCATCCAAGATGAATTTTTGTAGATTTGTAGAAATGTAGCATTGCATCACTTGCTCACTGCAAGTGAATGGGTGCCGCCAGAATGAGATCCGCCATATATGAGTGCCGCCATATTTACAGCTCAGGTGATTTTTTTAAAAATCTCAGAAAAGAGCAAATATAGCAGCATTATTTGGTAACTGTGATCTTTCTTCAGAGTAGGCAGTAAATCCCTACTGTTCTGCTGCAACAAACTAAAAAAACATAAGCATAATGACTGTTTTCAGACAGGTTCTCTGAACATGCCATTATTAACTGCTGGGATACTGAAGTAAATTATACATGCAGTGTTACTCCTGTCATTTCCAGCATAGTTAGTATGTTTTGGCATTATCTGTGAGCTATGAAGTACCTCAGATCTTTTTTTTTTTTTTTTTTCAGTGCGTTTTCTCTCACTGGTATTACCTGAAAAAACACTTGATCTGAAAAACCGTGTCAAGCATTGTATCACAAGGATTACAGGGAAGGGATTTTGTTTACAAGGTACGTAGTGTTTTCCCTGTAAATAGGTTTCTGTGGAATAGGTAAAGTTAGGAGTTAAGCTGATTAGCTTAAAGGCAACTCTGAAGCAAATGAACAGCACATATAATGCATTCAGCAGGGATCATGACATTTAGCATTGCATGTAAGCCTTGTTTATGCTCCTGAGAGAGTCTGGGTTTAATCTGTGTGCTAAAACAATGCAATATACATACAAATTCACATTTTAGGGCATTTCTATATTTGCTTGAAATTTGGGAGTAAGTCATTGGAACTTACAGATTTACCAAATTAATAATTGATTTTGTGCATGCCTTGATTTGCGCTTATGTCTTTCGCTTCAAACGTCACTCTGACTCTTCTGTGTGCATGACCGCATGCTCATTAAGTCATTTCAGACATTTCAGACCGCTGTTGTTAACATTGCACGTGACGCTATTTAAAATCAATGCATTAAAAAGCAAAAAAAAAAAATGTGTTGAATGTTTTCATTTTTGTCAATTACGATGCATTTCTTGGCATGGTGCATTATGTTTTAAAACTGCATTTTGCATGATTCAAAACTAAGTGCCATAGCATTAAACAGAGTGATTATTTTTTTTATCAATAAAACAATTGCATAAAAAAATCACAATGGTCTTGTGAAATTATCTAACATCTCAGCAGCTTTCTCTTGACTTAATCAGAAGAAGCTCCTCTTGTTGCAATGCATTAAAAAATGCAACAGCCATTTGTGAAATAATCTAACATCTCAGTGTCTCTCTTTACTCCACCAATAATGTACATTCATTGCGTTGCATTTTTACCAATGCATTAAATTGTAACTGTCCTATTAAACAATCTTTACTCTTAGCATCTTTCTCTCTCTCTTGAATTCACCACAGCAATTTCAATAAGAAGAATGTTTTGCATTAACAAGCATGCCCTGTATTAAACCCACCAATGCATTGAAAAAAAACTCTAACCTCTATCTCAGCATCTAACTGTGTCTTTTTCATGTTTGCAAGATACATGTCTTGACAGGATGCATTTAAACTACTAATGCATAAAAAAATTCAACAGTCATGCCAAACAATCCAACATCTGTCAGCTTCGAGCAGCATTTGACACCATGCATTACAAGCGCTGATGCATTCAGAAGTGGAGCTGTCAAATAATCAAACAAGGAAGTATATTGTTGTTTCTTTGCTTGACTCCAATTTCCCTCCATATTCACTGAGAAATTTCATGAAGCATTTCCTGACTTGATTCATTAAAACCACCAATGCATTAAAATGAGCTGTTCATCAGACAATCATTTAGTCTCAGCAGTAATCACTTTCTTGACTTCACCACAGAAGATTTAATAAGCACATTTTGCATTAAGATGCATGTCATGCATCAAAACCACAATGCATTAAAAAATGCAACCATCTTTACATCTCATCATGCATTTCTCCATTTTTGAATAAGTAACTTAACATGTGATGGTATTCAGTAATATGTGATATATCACGATAACGAACATGCATGATATTATCATCACAGGTTCTTCAAAATACAGTGAATAATTATTTACTATAAATTATTCCGATTTTTTAAATGCATTATAGAGTACTTTACCCATCAATTGCTTAAAATGCACAACAGTGCTGTATGTTGCATCAAAGAAGCAAAAACCCTGCAAACAAAGCAGCTGTGCTACATTCTGAAATGTATAAATGAAAAAGATAAACCTTAAAGTCTTAGTCTTAAATACTTAGACTTAGGCAAAATTGGATGATTAGTTGAAATAAACTGCCAATGAAAAATTATTCTAAAGCATTTATTAATCCTATTATTATAATCATGTTATCAAAGCTTAATTCTTATGCACTTGGATCTATTTGAAACATTTATTTAGACATTTTTGTGCATTACAAAATGGTTTTTTCCAATACCGCGATAATATCGTGATAAACGCTTCTGCAATTATCGCAACATGAAAATTTGATACGTTACAAGAAACACATCTTGACATGAAGTTAAACCACCAGTGCATAAACAACAAACAGCCTAACATCTAGCCAATCTCAGCAGCTCTCAATGTCACCACTGCGCTTTAATGAGAAACATGTCCTGACCGGGATGCATTTAAACCACCCATGCACTAACAAATGCAACTGCCATGTCAAAACAACTAACATCTGTCTCTGCATCTCTCTTTCTTTACTTCACGACAAGATTAATAAGAAAAAAAAACACTTGCATTAAGAAGCATTAAAACCACCAATGCATAAAATATGCAACGATCTAACATCGATGACAGCAGAAATATTTTATGTGCTGCATGAAAAATGTCAAACAATCTAATATCTCTCTTTGGACAGTTTAATAAGCCTGTCTTGCATCAAGAAGCATGTCGTGCATTAAAACCACCAATGCATCGTTCATGTCAAACATATCGTCTTTATTCACCATTTGAATATGAAACATGTCTCGACGTGACGCAATGTAACCCTACAAATGCATTAAAATAATGCAAGTGTCATGTCAGATGTGGATCTCATCAACGCATCTTTCTGGAGTTCATGCCCTGACACGAAGCGCGGGTTAAGAACGCAACACCTCTGTCAGCATCTAGTGTTCGGCAAGAGGATTTTTTTCTTCCTGCGATGCATTACAAGCACCGATGCATTCCAAAGTGGAGCTGTCAAGCCATCTCTCTCTCTCTCTCTCTCCTCCAGACGGGAGAGTTGACGGGAGGTAATCCCCTCCATGTGAGGAGGCGGCACGGGTGTGGAGGCGTGTTGTTTTTCATTCAAATCCTTACTAGTCCTATAAAAAGCGGGACTCGGAGCTCGGAAGAAAAGAGAGAGCGAGAGAGAGAGAGAGAGAGAGAGAGCGCGCGCGCACGCAGAACGACACGGCTGTATCTGTACCTGTCCGGATGGGGATGGAGATGCTGCACGGATCCGCAGGTGTCCAAACGGCGCTGAAAAACGCCGCCGTGTGTCTGATGCTGCTCCCGCGCTTCCTGCTCGCCGCCGTGATGCTGCTGTTCCTGGATTTCCTGTGCATCCGGAGGAAGGTGCTCACGAAGATGCGCGAGAGCGACCTGAGCCCCGACGACCCTCCGCTCTGCGTGTCAGACTCCAACAAGATGTTCACGCTCGAGTCGCTGCGCGCGGTGTGGTACGGACACAAGCTGGACTTCTTCAAGACGGCGCGTCTGGGCGGCGCGGCGCCCAACACCGAGGTGGTCCCGCTGGACAGCGCGTCGCGGAGAGGCGCGCAGCGGATCCTGGACTACGCCCGCGGGAGGAGACCCCTGATCCTCAACTTCGGGAGCTGCTCCTGACCGCCGTTCATGACGCGCCTCGCGGCGTTCCAGCGCGTCGCGCGGCAGTACGCGGACATCGCGGACTCGCTGCTGGTGTACATCGAGGAAGCGCATCCTTCAGACGGCTGGGTGAGTTCCGACGCGCCGTACCAGATCCCCCGGCACCGCTGCCTGGAGGACAGACTCCGCGCCGCGCAGCTCATGAACCGCGAGGCACCGGAGAGCGCCGTGGTCGTGGACACCATGGAGAACTCCTCGAACTCGGCGTACGGCGCTTATTTCGAGCGCCTCTACATACTGAAGGACGACAAGGTCGTGTATCAAGGCGGCAGGGGACCGGAAGGCTACCGGATCTCGGAGCTCAGAGACTGGCTCGAGCGCTACCGGAGCGATCTGGAAGCTTCTAAAGCGGCGACGGTGGTCCACGTTTAATTAAAGACGGATGGATGTGTTCCTTCCCTCGGCCCGTTGTCCTCGAGTCATTGCGTTCCGTCATCGCTTCTACGGATCCGTGCGTTTCAGTCTGCGCTCTTTCAAACAGCGCTTTTTAAGCTACATTGCGCTCTTTTGGAGAAGGTCTCGATGCAGTGAACATGCACTGAGCCGGGCTTTTCACCCGGGGGTCCGTGCACGGTAAAAGCGCTTTCCCAGGTAACCTGAAAATGACAATCGGTTACACCAACGACAGCTTTTAAGGGTTGCACATTCACTTTTCTACAGTGTGGACCCCTGGGGGCCCGTGAAGGTACTCCAGGAGAGAACATTTTACACATTGACATTAGGTTCACACGGATGTGTTTTAGACTGAAGTCATCAGCTGTGCTCAAAACCCAGTGGCTGTCTGTGCACTTCTCTCTTGGTTGCACTAGAATAGATGCTAAAAGATGCTCTTTGGAAATTAAAAAGCAGTTCTTGATGTTTCCGATTCATGTAAAAATATTCCATCCGAACCACTAGGAGAGAAGAAATGCTGCTTAAACCATTCGAAACACGAACTAATGATCTTACAGCGTAGTTAAGATTGTTTTAAAGTTTCTGTACTGTATCTGTAAATGTTGAAAACACTTGAGCTGGAGCTTTGATACGTTCACCTGCTCATATCAAACATGCATTTTGTGTATCTCAGGTGCATCTGATTTCCACTAGGTTTTGAACACAGCCGTCGAATCGGTGTCTTCAGCTGCTGCTACGGTCAACCGCAACACTGCAAACGCTGGGGTTTAGTTTCATGCATACAGTGATCTAGACAGATGTTTATGTGGTCAGTGACCACAGCTGTTGTGCTTCATCTCTGTTCTTCAGGCCGACCGGTTTCAACGTCAATCCAACCTGGCATTTTATTTGAGATATTGCAGAAACGGTATATCTATCTATCTGAAACATATCCTGTTTTATTTTTGTATGGTGTTTTTCCCTTGTGAGTGCATGTGTGCGGCCAGGAGGCCGTTTCATTGTACTCTGGAGTTATTGTGAAGATCGGTTTTTAAAAGGATTTTAACCAGAAAACCGATACTGATGTAATTTGACACTAGAGTACAGGACAGAGAAATGGCCTCCAGACGTATTGCCAAATGGTGTTTTGTAAATGGTGTATATTTTATTGAACACTTTTTTAAAATAAATGGTAGAGCACCCTCGAAATCGATTTTATCTGTAATTTCTAGGAGAGTCAGTGATGATTAATACATTCCTGGCAGACAAATAATTGATGCATTTTATTGACATGCAAGATAAACCATGCACTTTCTGTGGCAGAATTCAGTCTTGGCTTTTCAAACTATAATATTTTGGTTTATTTTAACATGCAAGACACACACGATCTCTCGTATTCCCTCTCATTATGTTTATAGGGCTGTTAAAGCAAAACTTGCATCAGGAAATTTTGAGCTTATGTTTTTAAAACGTAATTAAAAATACACATTTTAATATTTAATTTGAAAAAGCAAACACACCATCAATGAATTAGTGCTAATGATCACTACTACAATTGCTGTCCTTTAGAAAAAAATAAATAAAAAATTATATATATATATAATTTTTAATTTATATATATATATATATATATATATATATATATATATATATATATATATATATATATATATATATATATATATATATATATTAAATAATAGTATAATGTTAAATCTTTACAAATAAATGAATAAATAAATAAACAGAGCACCATTTAAAAGTGTTTTATTATATTTACAGGGCTGTAACAGCAAAAACTTTTTAGCTTCTATATATTAGGAAATGTTGAGATTTTTTAATGCATATTTTAAAATTTTGCATTTAAATGCGCAAATGCATATTTTATTTATTTATTTATTTATAAACAGCCAACTATGCATTAATACGAGGTATCTCTTTTTTAAATATAAATATTTTAAATAAATGATGTGATAATACATTTCTTATTAAGTAAATGATAGAGCATCCTCTAAATCGAGGTTATCTGTAATGTCTTAGACCTGAAATGTAAAAAATTAACAGTTATGTGATATACACCATAATTAATACATTAATGCAGACAAATAATTGATTTATTTAATTGACATTCAAGAAAAATGTACTATAAACTATACAATCTTGTTTTTCTTTTGACATGTAAAACATTAATTATCCCTCGTGGCTATTTTAATTTCAAGCTTATATTTCTAAAAAGCAATAAAAAAAAAGCACATTTTAAAATTTGATTTAAGAAAGCAAACACAATATCCATAATTATTGGTGTTTGTTAAGCGAGGCATCATTGATAATATCAGCTTATTTTTAATACAGTAATATTTAAAATAAATAAAAAGTATAATATTAACTTGTTTTAAAATAAATGCGAAAGCATCCTTTAAATCAGTTTTAGTCTTAATTTCTAGGAGAGATGGACGCCTCAGATGGACCTGAAATGTAATCATGTCAGATAGGACATAATAAATAAATAACAGATACAATTTACTGAAATGCAATATGCATTAAGATAAATCATGCATATTTTTTTGTGGCAGTAAGAACATTTAGTATTACCTTTTTCCTTTACATGACAAATGTACATTATCTCTCATATTTCCTTTTATCATGTCTACAGAGCTGTAAAAGCAAACATTTTGGCTTCTGCATCAACCAGTTTTGATTTGAAGCTTATATTTTTTCAAATGTAATAAAAAATGCTTTTTTTTTATTCATTTTCAAGAAGCAATCACGTTATCCATAATTAGTGGTGTTTGTTTGGTTAAAATCAGTATGATGCACAACACTGAGTGGATTATTGCAACCAAAGACAACAAGTATTCATATTCATAACAAATATGAATGCATACGCTTCATATGCATCAGAATTTAACATGTATATAATAATAAAAACTTTTTTTCCCCCTAAAGAACTAAAATACCCTTTTTTTATTAGAAGTCCTGGAATTAACCTGAATAAACTGAATTTCAGAAAATTCTGAAAACTGAAAGATTCTGAAACTGAATATTTTTTAATTTGTGAAAGAAGGCTGATGTTGAGCACAAAATACAGTAAAATTTATGAAACGTCATTACAATGTAAAACAGCTGTTTTCTGTGTTAAAAGAACTTTTCACTAATTTAAAGCTTGCTTGATGAATAAAAGCATTAATATTGTTCTGTAAAAGATCTTTTCAGCAGTTTCAACACTGATAATAAAAATCAGAATATTAGAATGAATTCTGAAGAATCATGTGACATTCAGATCACGTGAAAATTCAGCTTTGATCACAGAAATAAATTACATTTTAACAGATACTCACAGAGAACATTGTTATTTTAAATTTTTATAATATTTCACAATTTTACTGTATTCTTCATCAGATAAGTCTAGCAGAAGAGACTCTTTCAGAAACATCTTGATGTTTCCAAACTTTTGAGCACCTTCAATCTCTAAATTATAGTCTACTAAATTATATAGAAAAATTTATTCTGAACTTTCAAAATATAATGCATTTAACATAATTGCATGATTAGTTGTGGAATATTTATTATTATTTTAACATTTTATGACTATTGCATTTCGACAAAAATCTTTTTAACGATTATGATTTGAAAGGTAATTCAATTCAGAATTTGGGGGAAAAACTGTTTTAGCAGGAGGATGATAATTACTAAATTTTCCTAATAAAATTACATTTTAATGATTATTTGTGGAATACATAATTATAATTATTATTTATATATTTGTAAAAAATCTGCGTAGAAATAAATATAACTCATTGATTGAAAAACAAATGTTTTCTTGTGCATGTGTGTGTAAATATATATATGTAATATAATATGAATTATTTTTATATATAAATATTTAAAAAATAAACCCTGATATGTCAGTGTGAACTCAAATATTTCTCATTAAATTCTTCCAGTATCGATTAATCATTAACTATCAATTACTATTCACATTTATTTTATAAGTTTTGATTATTATCATCATTTTCTTTTATTTTTCCTACAAATCAGCTTCAATTGAGTCTCCTCCTGAGCTATGAAGTGTCATAATTTTTTATTATGGTTGTAAAAGTCAACAATACAACTAGAGTAGTAGAACTGGATGAAGGGCGTGAAAACAAATGTAAGATTTTTTTCTTTCTCTTCTGGTTACCTTTTAAAAAAAATTTTTTAGTTTGCATCTGATCTCAAGTGGTGGAGTCTCTGGAGTCCTGCTGGAATATCTGCTAAGAAGCTTGTCCTATTGGGCATTAAGCGTGTTTATTAACATATCTCCTTAACGAGCTAAATTACTTTTATGCTCGCTTCAACAGCGACAGCAAGGAGACGGCCACCAAAATTACACACTCATCAGACCACCAACCTCTCAAACTCACCTCCACAGATGTCCACACTGCACTGAGCCGGATCAACGCACGCAAGGCTGCTGGCCCGGATGGCATCCCTGGACGTGTGCTTAGGGCATGTGCAGAGCAGCTTGCAGGGGTCTTCACAGACATTTTCAACATGTCCCTCATCCAAGCAACTGTGCCTACATGTTTTAAGTCCACATCCATTGTGCCAGTACCGAAAACACTCCTCCCCAACGTGCCTCAATGACTATCGCCCCGTAGCACTCACACCCATCATTATGAAGTGCTTCGAGCGACTGGTCCTAGCACACCTCAAAGACTGCCTCCCACCCACAATGGACCCACACCAATTTGCCTACCGCAATTCGCCTACCGCCACGCCCACTTCACCACCATCACACTTAACACCGGCGTACCACAGGGCTGTGTGCTGAGCCCATTCCTCTACTCCCTTTACACCCACGACTGCAAGCATGTGCATGGATCCAACTCCATCATTAAGTTTGCAGATGACACCACAGTCTTTGGCCTCATCAGTGACAACGATGAGACTGCCTACAGGGAAGAGGTACAGCACCTGGCCACATGGTGCGCTGACAATAACCTGCTCCTTAACACCAATAAGACCAAGGAGCTCATTGTGGACTTCGGGAAGAAGAAAGGAAGCACGCATGACCCCACATTAACGGGATGGTTGCTGAACGTGTCTCCAGCTTAAAGTTCCTGGGAATCACCATCTCGGAGGAACTGTTCTGGGCCACAAACACCTCCAGCCTGGTCAAGAAGGCTCACCAGCACCTTTTCTTCTTCAGGACACGTCTTCATTCATCCTGGTGAACTTCTACCGGTGTGCAATTGAGAGCATCCTGACCAGTTGCATCACAGTATGGTATGAGAACTGCTCAGTGGCTGACTTATAGTTATTGTACATATTATAGACCTTGTATATTTTGTACTTACTGCTTATTGCACTTCTGGTTAGATGCTAACTGCATTTCGTTGCCTTGTACCTACATGTGCAGTGACAATAAAGTTGAATCTAATCTAATCTAATATTAGTTTAAGTGAGATAAAGATAAGTGCTCAGGTTTGTTTTCTCTTGAAGCTTGTTTGAGAGTCTGTATTTTCTGTACTATTCTTGATAAAAGGAAGTGAATCAGAGGTTTCATTTGGAAATCAATAATAACAACAACAACAGAAGAGGTATATAAGGAGGTAAAAATATAATGCACTTGCCTACTTTTTCAGCAACTTTGCTTCTGGAAGATTTTTCCTAAACATCGTCTCCACAGGGATTAAAAAATAAATAAATAAATAACCTAAATCAACAAACGCACAAATAAATTATAACATTTAAAAATAAATAATGACTAAACAAATGAAGAAAAAATGGTGCAATATATAATACAATTGAAAAGATGGGAATAATTATGAATTTTTATGATTTAAGTCTCTTCTATTCAACAAGAAGGCATTTATTTGATCAAAAATACAGTAAAAATCATGAAAATGTATTACAATTTAAATCAGCTGTTTTCTGTGTGAATCTCTGTTAAAGTGTAATTTATTTCTGCACAGCTGTATTTTCAGCATCATTACTCCAGTCTTCAGTGTCACATGATCTTCAGAAATCATGAAAATATGATGATTTAAATGGGGAGTCATCTCATTTATCACCAGTAAAATATGGAGTGCCACAAGGATCCGTCCTAGGTCCTTATGTGGTTATGAAAACTAACTAATAAAATAATTAAGTCAGGGTTTACATGCTATTATAAAAAATCTCTGTGGAGAAAATTAATGGGATTTTTACTTACTAAACTGAACTGACACAATGTCTGTAAACTCAAGAAGTCTGAAGTATGCATCAATGATCCTGTTATTGTTAGTTTCATCACTGAAATAATAAGTTTCATGTAAAGCACAATAGAAATAAATTCTGCCTCTGTAACAGATCTGGGGTGAACCCTGAAAACACCTACGCAGTTATTAACCACAACCTTTTCATATCTGATAACTGCTATCGTAGTTCTGCTATGACTAGGTTTTGACCCTGTAAATGATAAATGTGGATCAGAAAGTTCATAAAGTCTCAGAGCTGATAGAAACGGCTGAAGCGTCTGTCTATCGCTGCAGCTCCTGTAGAAGAGACACAATATGAATTATTATGATAAAAGGTCAACAGATTAAAAAGAAATGTCAGCGCTCAGGAGGCCTAAGACACTTTAAACTCACTTCTGATTGTGATGCGGGTTTTTCCAGTTGACTGATTGTGAGTGTGTGGAAGAGAGAACCAAAAGCAAGGTATTTTAAATAATTTCAATTTTTTTTTTATAATTGAGGAATTGTATATAATATACAGTGCACAACTTATCAAAAGTTTAGAATAATATAAAAAAAATCAGGTTTTTGAAAGAAGTATGTTCCACTCACCAGTACTTAATTTGTTTTATTAAAAATACAGTAAAAATTGTAAAAAAAAAATAAAAAAAAAAAGATGTAAAACCGCTGTTTTCTGTGTGGATCTGTGTTAAAGTGTAATTTATTTCTGTGATGTGCAGCTGTATTTTCAGCATCATTCCTCCAGTCTTCAGGGTCACATGATCAGCACAGTTGTGCTGATGAATAATTGTGTGGAAATTTTTCAGAATTCACACAGGAATAGAAAGAACAGCATTTCTTTCTTGCAACATAAATGTCTTTCCTCTCACTTTCAATCAATTTAATGAGAAAACGTATTAATTTCTTAATTTCTTATATATATATATATATACATACATATATATATATATATATATATATATATATATATATATATATATATATATATATATATATATATATATATATATATATATATATATATATATATATATATAGTATTTAAAGCAAATAAAAAAATGCATTACAATATTTGAAGGCTTATCTGTCATGTGTTTTAATGCATTATACTCTATAAGTAAAGTGTTATGAAACTTGCTTTAACTTAATAAAAAGAACATTGCAGTAATTTTTACTGTCACTTTTGGTCAATGCATCATTGATTAAATAGTTAAATGTTCTTAAAATCAGTGATGGATGAAATGATAGCTTGCAGTGGCATATGAGTTGACTATCAAGAGCTAAATTGGTTTCTCATGATGTTTAGTTGATCTCACTCGCTTTTTATGCATCAAACTAATGCTGTGATTGGTGATGAGTGAGATGTAAGGATCATTCCTGTGTCCTGTTCAACAGAGAAGATGATTATGAATATGTTCTGTTAGAGAATCTTAATTTATGGGCTGTAAACCAAAGGAAGTTGTACAGAAGTCAAATAATCAAATATTTCTACTTCGCAGTTTTAAATTTAATTTTTACTTTTTTTTTTTAATTTGGCAACAATTTCTGAGTTTAAACTGTTATATGTGTGTTTAAGCACTGTATTAATATAAACTTTTCAAACTTCTAAACAAAATAGATTTTCTTTTTGGAATTTACAGTATTTCCAATTTCTGAGTTAAAATTGTTTCTATAGCAATTTTTTTATGTGTATCAAATTTCACAATTACAGTTATCATTAATAACACAAGTAACAATTAAATAGACATTATATTTTAGTATAAAAGTGTAAAAACTGAAATAATATGCTAAAATAATGTGTTATTTAAAACTTGAGAATTTTTGAGTACATTTTGCATAAAAATAATTATAATCTTTCTACTTCAAAATTTTACATTTAAATAATTTCTTTGAAATTAACTGTAAAATTCACTGAAGATTAAATAATACATTTTTTTCTTCAATGTAGTTATACACTGTTAAAAAAACCTCATGTTTAATTTGTTACTTGCTGTTTCTTTTAAATGAATTGGGAAATATTCTAGCAATGTTGAAATTGATTTCTAAACCAATATTTGTTTAAGGCATTCATACAGTAAAAATATTTCACAATATTACTGCTTTACTGTATTTCTGATCAAATAAATGCAGGTTTGGTGAGCAAAAGTAAAAAAAATAAATAAAACATGACAAATCGTATAAAATTTTAAATGGAAGTGTAAATCCTTTAACAGTTAAATGTCTAAGTGTAAAATGTTTTCGCACTACATTGGGAATTTTTGTAATGTAAAAATGATTTCCCAAAATTGTAAAAATAGTCAAGATAGTAGTAAGACTGGCGTTCATCACACCATAGATAATGATATATTCCTAATATTTGTGGTCATTTCACTTCCAAACAAACAAGCATTGACTGTATAAAAAAAAAAAAAAACTCAAAGTAAATGTTTACAGTACTTTGAATAAATTCATACATTTTTGTGTAAAAGTAAAAAACATTCTCGTTACGTGAAATCAAAATTTTAATAAACACAACTGGAACAATTTAAAAACATAATTTACAATATATATATATATATAAAATATGTATTATTTCAAAACTTAAAAAAAAAAAAATAGGCCTCAGCATGTTCGGTCAGGGCACACCCACTCCACCACCATCACACTGGCGTACCACAGGGCTGTGTGCTGAGCCCATTCCTCTACTCCCTTTACACCCACGACTGCAAGCCTGTGCATGGATCCAACTCCATCATTAAGTTTGCAGATGACACCACGGTGATTGGCCTCATCACAGACATGTATATATGTATATATCATTTTGATAAGGTTTTCCAGAGAGCAGTATAATAAAAGATTTAATATATCTCAATTAGTGCATTACATTTGATGTTTCTGAGTGTATATGCAAAAATAAATACAAATAAAATGAAAATTAAATATAATGTAAAACTTGGGGAAGTCGTGGCCTAATGGTTAGAGAGTCGGACTCCCAATCGAAGGGGTTGTGAGTTCTAGTCTCGGGCCGGACGGAATTGTGGGTGGGGGTAGTGCATGAACTCCTCTCTCTCCACCTTCAATACCATGACTTAGGTGCCCTTGAGCAAGGCACTGAACCCCCAACTGCTCCCCGGGCGCCGCAGGATAAATGGCTGCCCACTGCTCCGGGTGTGTGTTCACAGTGTGTGTGTGTGTGTTCACTGCTCTGTGTGTGTGCATTTCGGATGGGTTAAATGCAGAGCACAAATTCTGAGTATGGGTCACCATACTTGGCTGAATGTCACTTCACTTCACTTCACTTCACTTTGATAAATTGAAAATTACTTTGAATTATTTGTGAAATTTATATTAAAATTAAACACAAGTAAAATGAAAAAAAAAATACACTAAAACTTCAAGACATGATAAATTGAAACTTTTCATGCTTTTATGAAATTTATACTGAAATGAAGCACATATCAAATACATGTTAAATATACAGTTAACCACAAGCGTGACAGATTGAAATTTCTAAACTTCTAAACTTTTTAGTGCACTAGATTAAAGTCCCACGCAGGATGTATAATATAACATGCAAAGTCTAATAATGTAAACAACATTGTTCTGAACAAATATTTAAAGAAATTTTAAGCTTGCACCTTTTTTAACATTTACAGTTATGCTTTTTCTGGATGACTCACCTCTGAGGAGTTTATCAGAAAGATATCTAATTTTTAGACAACGTTACAAAGAAAGATGCTTTCATAAAATCTGAAAATGTTCTCCCTAAGGGTTCTAAACTGTGTGTGTCCAACTAAAACTCTGTCTTGCTGCCTGTGGAGCCAAAGGAAAGAGAAGAAAGCAAGCTTCCTGTTTTGGGGAGAGAGAAATAGACACGTAATCCCACTCGGACCGCTCTGCTCTGACATCTGCATCCCGCGTTACCATGGGAACCACGTTGCTATGACATCAATCTATTTGTGTCACCATAGAGACACGGAGCATCTGTGTTAAAAACGAACGATGCACCTCTCGCTTCTACAACAGATCTCTTTATCAACCGTTGATTAGTTATGGGTCATTTTGAATTTGCATTTTTATTGCCGATCTTGATTTAAAGCATGCTACTTGATGATAAAACTGGGATTGAGAAACTGCTCCTTACATATGGAATAAGGACAAGACGTACTATTAGTAAATTTAAGAATTTTTTTTGTTGTTGTTGTTGAAAAAAGTCTATTCTGCTCACCAAGGTTGTGTTTATTTAATCAAAAATAAAGTAATTTTTTTTACAAATATTATTATAATTTAAAACAGCTGTTTTCTGTGTGAATCTCTGTTAAAATGTAATTTATTTCTGTGATGTGCAGCTGTATATTCAGCATCATTCCTCCAGTCTTCAGTGTCACATGATCTTCAGAAATCATGAAAATATGATGATTTAAATGGGGAGTCATCTCATTTATCACCAGTAAAATATGGAGTGCCACAAGGATCCGTCCTAGGTCCCCTTCTATTTTCAATGTACATGTTGCCCCTTGGTAATATTATTTAAAAAAAAAAACGGAATTAGCTTCCACTGTTATGCTGATGATACTCAGCTATATATCTCAACGAGACCAGATGAAATTTCTAAATTATCTAAGCTAACAGAGTGAGTTAAAAATGTAAAAAATTGGATGACAAATAATTTTCTCCTATTAAATTCGGATAAGACAGAGATATTAATTATTGGACCAAAAAACACTACACAGAATCTTGTAGATTACAATCTGCAACTAGACGGATGTACTGTTACTTCCTCTACAGTCAGAAATCTGGGTGTTATATTAGACAGCAACTTGTCTTTTGAAAACCATATTTCCCATGTTACAAAAACAGCATTCTTCCATCTTAGAAACATTGCCAAGCTACGAAACATGTTATCTGTTTCTGATGCAGAAAAGCTAGTTCATGCATTCATGACCTCTATATCTGATAACAGCATTTATTTGAAATAGAAATCTTTTGTAACATTATAAATGTCTTTACCGTCACTTCTGATCAATTTAATGCATCCTTAATGAATAAAACTACAATTTTTTTTTTAATATCCACAAAAATATCAAGCACCAAAAACCTTTTCAGCATTTAAAATTTCTGAAAGATCATGTGACACCGAAGACTGCTGAAAATTCAGCTTTGATCACAGAAATAAATTACATTTTATTATATATCCACATAGAAAATACTTATCAGAAATTTTAATAATATTACACAATTTTTACTGTATTTTCAATTAAATGAATGCAGCCCTGTTGAGCAGAAGAGTAAAAAAAATAATCATAATTATTTCTAACCTTTCACAGGTACTGTATAATTTTAGCATCTTCTGCCATAAGCTGTTATGAAACTTCAATGCATTATTTTTTAAAGAATTTATTACATTTAATTAACTCAATTTAAGCTGGCAAAGCTTGTGATAGCAGAAATGTGTGCAAGTTTTCTGCATCTCTCATAGATTTTCAAGCGACCTCGAAACATCCTGCAGATCTGAACTAGTCTCTGATTCCGAGCTCTTTTGCATCAGATATTCAGAGTTATGTAAAGTCCTACATTTGCAGCGTCAGATGTTACTGGGTTTCCCTCTGGGAGCTCTTCAGCATCTATTCAAAGACT
Source organism: Carassius auratus (assembly GCF_003368295.1). Classification (NCBI taxonomy): domain Eukaryota; kingdom Metazoa; phylum Chordata; class Actinopteri; order Cypriniformes; family Cyprinidae; genus Carassius; species Carassius auratus. Next base: position 102,102 of record NW_020526156.1, read on the forward strand.
CCACCAGGAATGAAGCAGCTCTTCTAATGCAAGCAGCGTGATGCTCATGATTGAGACGGAGCTGGCAGCTCTTCCCGAATCCTCCCACATGCCCCAGAGGTTGCTTTGCATAACTGTGACGCATTTCCGTCGGGAGCCGGCCGGGGATCCTGCAGAGGTGGACGATCCTGGGAGAGTTTACGCTGCAGCATGTTGTAGCCCAGCGTGATCTCCCGGATATCTCACGGCTTTAATACGCAGAGAAAATCTGCTTATTTCCTCTGCTGACCCCGGCGTGACCCCTCGGCCATGTGTTTGATTTCCGCCCATCTGCAGCAGCGATTAACGGACTTCCGGCATACGAAGCCGTGAGCAGCCTGACCTGTGTCCAGGGCTTTTTCTGTGCACAGCTGATGAAACCCTGTCCTGAGATGACCAACGGCTGCCACCTGAACAACATGCACAACACCTTTCCTGAATAAATAATAATTATGTTTATTTTATTCTTTCTTTTTTTTTTTTACTGACAGCAAAAAAATTTATTATTATTTTTCATGTTTTGGTAAATTAAATGAACACATTTTAAGATTTTTTTTTTTTTTTAATTGATTGATATATTGAAATTGAAAATATATTTAGTTTAACCTGCCTATAAATATTAAGTAATGATATATAATTATATGACCACATATTTTTATGATCATTTTATGTATTTTAAAGCAGGCTGTAAATATATGTTCAGTAAACAGTTCTAAATAATATATATATATATATATATATATATATATATATATATATATATATATATATATATATATATATATATATATATATATATATATATATATATATATATATATATATATATATATATACACGTATAAACGTAAAACTAAAACATTTATTTTTTGCAAAAAATATATTTTATAATATATTTTGAATATATATATATTTTCAAAATATATTATAAAATGTATTTTTTGCAAAAAATAAATGTTTTAGTTTTTATATGAACACATAATTTAATGCATATTTTAGACATATTTATACTTAACCATATACAGTATATATACATATATATACATAAAATCTTTAAATTGAAAATATATTTAGTATAAATCTGTCAAAATATATTATAAAATGTATCTATTTTCACCAAATTTCAATTTAATCCTACCTATTGTTTTATGATTTATAATCATTATGCATTTCTTTACCAAAATGTATTAGACGCATACTGTAAATAACGTAAAAAAATACATATATTTATAAATAAATATTTCTATTTTCTTTGACATCATTATTATATGAAAACACATAATTACTAGAATGCCCAAATTGTTTTTAAAATATTCAGGTTACTATATTAATAAAAATATGTAATGAAATATAATAATATGTACAAGCAAACTCAACATGTTTGCCAATTATTATTTTTTTTTCTGAAATGTATATCTTTTTTTTTTTTTAAACAATAACCACAAAAAAAAAAAACTAATAATATAAATACGTACATTTATATAAATATATTTTGTATTATGTTTGGGCAACATATATATATATATATATAATTTTTTTATATTTTAAAAATGCATTTTGATTTTAAAATACCCCAAAAAATCATCAAATAATAAATGTTTTAAAATACTTATATATTTTGCAATATGTTTGGGTAACATAATTTTTACATTTTATTTTATTTAGGGTGTGTGTGTGTTTTAAAACACACTCAAAGAAAGATCAGAAGTACGTGTTTGTGCCATGTGAGATTCCTGGGAATAAATGTAAGGAGATGCTGCAGAAATCCGATGGATTGTGAGGGCACTGGAGGCTTCCTGAGGTTAACTTCATGTCCAGTAATCCAGCAGAACAGCGCAGAGCACGATTAGTTCGTATCTAACGTATTTGTGTGGTTGAGGATCAGTGGTTTTACAGAGTAAACCAGCTGTGAGCGCACGACTCACACTTCTTCATCAAGTTTACAGCTGCTTTATGTAACAAAACTTCAGAATGACTTAATAGTGCAGATTTAAATACAGGTTCCAAAATACACATACTGTTCAAAATGTATTATAAAATGTATTCCAGTGACAAAGTTTGAACACATTTTAGGATTTATGATCATTTTATGTATTTTCTGACAGTTTGCATATAAACACATTTCATTTTATATATATTATCAAATGTATTTTTAACAAAGCTTGTATATCAGCACATTTTAGGATTTATGATAAATACATTTTAACAAAATGTATTTGAAGCATGCTGTAAATATTCTGTAAAAAGTTCTAAATTAAAATATATTATTTCAAAATAATGCAGTAAAATGTATTTAGTTAGTATATGAACACACAATTTTATAATCATTATGTTATATTATATTATATTATATTATATTATATTATATTATATTATATTATATTATATTATATTAACAACATATTTGATGCATACTTTAAATATATATTCCACTAAAGTAATTTTAAAATGTCAATTAAAATATATATATATATGTAGATGATATAATATATTAAATATATGAATAAATGTTATTTGTATAAATTCTTTATGTCATATTAAAAAAAACTAAATTAACACACACACACACGCGCGCGCGCGCGCGCACACACACACGCTTAAACACACACGCGCACACACACACGCGCACACGCACGCACGCACGCGCACACACACACGCGCACGCACGCCCACGCACACACACACAAAATTATTATTAATGCCATGCGACGTTCCCGGGATAAAAATGAAAGACACACCTAGGACTGATTGCAATTCAGACATTTTTAAGTGTTGAAATACTGCATTTGTTTTCAAGCTGCAAGAAAAGCAGTGATGAAAATGAAAGAAACATAGCAAATCACTGAGGGATTTGTGTGTTGAGTCCCAGAAATAAAACAATAATTTGATGATTTCCTCACCTTCATGTGGGTTCAGACTCCACTGCAGCATGTGGAAGAATCTTCATGCAGTTCTTTTCCATACGAGGACAGTTCAAGCTGCAGGAAAGACAAAACATCTTCATACAAGCGCAGAAAAACATACAATTTGTGCACTATCCTAGGAAGCCACAATAATACTTTTTATACTCCATTAAGCAAATATTTGCTCTTGTTTCTATTAATTCAATTTAACATGAACCCCTCCATGTTTGCAAACAGCACATCAGAAGATTAGATGCATGCAACATTTATGGATGTAAGACCTTTTTAGGCCTAGATTTGTGAAAGAGCAATACTTTTAAAGACCCGGAGAAACCCTGCTGTGTAAATAAAGAATATCATTTAAATTTTTGGTTTCATAATTCTTGTAAAATTAAAATAAAGCTTGAAATTATGTGGCTGAATATTTTTCTTTGTTTGTTTGGCACTGACAATTATTTTTTGGGTTCCCCAACCCTTTAAGTCAACAATTGTTAAATAAACTTTTTTGATTATCTAATAAACCTTTTATCTACTAAAAGAATATTTTATGCATTTCAAAGGCTCTATTTTTAAGCATGTGCACAAGTAGCCGGTGCGTGCATCTAATCATTATTTGTTTACGAAAAAGAAGTCCTGAGAAAGTAACAGTGCATGACTTCCTGTTGGGATCGGTGTCACACATGATTTATTTATTCATCACAGATTTAGGAAGTGTATCACAAAGCAGATCCTCCTTCACTGCTGTTCTGTTCTCCTCCTGATGACTGGATTACTGATGAAGAGACAGCTGAGGCTTTAGTGCTTTTCTCATTCCTCATCTCACCTGATCCTGACCCAACTTCACCCCAGTAACATTCTCTATCCTTCACCCGCTCATATTCATCAACCTCCACCATGAAAGCACCACCAGAGATCAACACTGCAAAAAAAAAAAAAAGTTTATTTTCTTAGTATTTTTTGTCTTTTGGAAACATGTTTTCGAGATTCTTTTTTTTTAAGGGTAACTGTAACTTTTTCTCTCATTATTCTGACTTTTCTTCTCACAGTTCTTAAATTATATTTCACAACTATGACTTCTTTCTGGTGATTATGGGAAAGTCAGATGTGTGAGATGAGTCACAATTATCTTTTTTATTTGGTGGTGAAAAACTAAAATCTGAATTGCAAGATGTAAAATTAGAATTGCAACAAAATTCTGAATTGTAAGATGTAAAATTAGAATTGCAACAAAATTCTGAATTGCAAGATGTAAAATTAGAATTGCAACAAAATTCTGAATTGCAAGATGTAAAATTAGAATTGCAACAAAATTCTGAATTGCAAGATGTAAAATTAGAATTGCAACAAAATTCAGAATTGCAAGATGTAAAATTAGAATTGCAACAAAATTCTGAATTGCAAGATGTAAAATTAGAATTGCAACAAAATTCTGAATTGCAAGATGTAAAATTAGAATTGCAACAAAATTCTGAATTGCAAGATATAAAATTAGAATTGCAACAAAATTCTGAATTGCAATATGTAAAATTAGAATTTCAACAAAATTCTGAATTGCAAGATGTAAAATTAGAATTGCAACAAAATTCTGAATTGCAAGATAGAAAATTAGAATTGCAACAAAATTCTGAATTGCAAGATGTAAAATTAGAATTGCAACAAAATTCTGAATTGCAAGATGTAAAATTAGAATTGCAACAAAATTCTGAATTGCAAGATAGAAAATTAGAATTGCAACAAAATTCTGAATTGCAAGATAGAAAATTAGAATTGCAACAAAATTCTGAAGTGCAAGATATAAAATTAGAATTGCAACAAAATTCTGAAGTGCAAGATATAAAATTAGAATTGCAACAAAATTCTGAAGTGCAAGATAGAAAATTAGAATTGCAACAAAATTCTGAATTGCAAGATAGAAAATTAGAATTGCAACAAAATTCTGAAGTGCAAGATATAAAATTAGAATTTCAAGATATATAATCTGAATAACAATATATAAAATCAGAACTGTGAATCTAGAAAACAGAAAAATCTATATAAAATCAGAACTATGAGTTTAAGTCTGAATTGTGAGTGTAAACTCAGATTTCTGAGAAAAAAAAAGTCAGAACCGTGAGACTAAACACTCTTCTAAACAGCAAAAATATAAAATTGCAATAACAAGAAAGACAGAATTTGTTAGATAAAGTCACAAATACCTTTGTAATCTTTTTTTCTGTGGCAAAAAAAGAAAAACTGAATTGCAAGATTTAAACTCTGAATTTTGAGAGAAAAGACAAAATTGCAAGATATAAAATTGCAATTCCAACCTTGTCATTGTCAGATAAAAAATAGAAAGAATGGTAGAAAGAAGCTTGCATATATATTTCATATGCATTTTCCATTGCAAATATCGAAACATTCATATATCAATATTCTTATATTTGAGAAACAAAATGAATTAAGATATTAAACCAAATTTTCTGAAAAGATAATCACAATTGCACTTACGTTTAAAAAATTTTTTTTACAATAGTTTATTACCCCATGGACAGGCATTTGTTCTTGTTTTAAGCATGAACAATTTTTTTAAAATCATTTTTATACGAAAACAATAATTAGGATCGAGTAATTCTGCTTCTCATCTTGATTGAATAATGTTTACACTGGAAAATACAAAAATATAATACAGAATAATACACAAATTTTAAGTTTAATTCGTATTTCCTTTAAAACCCTAAAGTGTTAACACACTCATCCACCAAAAACCCAAAAACGAGGAATCAAATCTTTACACTTGGTAGCATAAGCCACATATACCCAATCATAACCTTGTTTTGTGCTGATATTCACCTGCCTATAAACAGACTGCAATGTTGAGGAGTTATTACATTTGATGTTCCCTGGATCAGTGTGTTGGGGTTTAGGAATCATCCAGCCGCTGAAAACCAAAGCCCTTCATATATAGTTGCCTAAACAACTGTAAACCTTGAGCTTCTCCTTTGGCTCCAGTCTGTTAAACCCATTATATTTAAGAGCACACCTTCACTATAAACCTTCCACATACAGCCAAATCACACTGGATTGCTTGATGCTCACTGGTTTAGTCATCTATCAAACTGCCTTGTACCTCATTTCCAGCCTTATTGCATCCCTTGCCTCCCATGATGCCAGTGCTAAACTTCTGGGAAGTTGCATGTTCTGGAAATGCATTGCACACTTCAAGTGGGAAGTTGGAGCATTCTGGGAACGGACGTCGCGTCACCAACGACTTCCAAGATTCCCACTGTGCGTGCACTGCAAGACACAGCTCTGGAAATTGGTGCGGCTCAAGAGCCTGGAAAACTGTAGGAGATTTTACAGGAAAAGTGAACAGCAGGTTGACACACAAAGAGAAAGCGAAGCTCAAATGTGCGGAGCGAGCGCCTCCCGGTGGAAACTGCAGAATTAGGGCACTTTCTGTTCAGAGCTGGAGATTCTGATTCATCTTTGATCATTTTGTGTCTGAGGATACAAAAATTATTTGGTTTTGAATAGACATGCATGCTGCCTCCAGCTAGGCATCCTGAAAATTAAAATACAGGGCATATCAATTTATTTGCTGGAATATGCCACGGAGCATGAAATGAGGAGCTAAAATGAAAATCATTTGAGGACAGAAGCCTTCATGAAAAGACTAATCGAAAACTGTGTAAAGCCAAATTGCTTCGGTTCCACACATTTTTCATCTGTTGCAGATGTAGACTGTTGATGAGGAGATGAATGGAGGGAGGATCGAATATAATTGGTTTGAGGATGATTCTTTAGTGTTTTCAGGAAGTTGACACTCTTAGCATGTCCAAACTCATTCATTTTGTTCAGTTTTTTGTTTTGTTTTATGAAAACCAGACTTGGTGTCTTCAATTTGCATCTCAAGTAAATGTATCTTGATTTAAGAATGTTTAGATATTTGTTCTAGAAAGTTTAATAACAAACAAGACGTCATGCTCTGATTTACGACCTTCATTTGTGGAAGGGTAGGTAAAAATAAAGAAATAATTATATTAGTTATTTTCTTGTGTTTTTGTCATATTTCAGTTATAACATTGTAGTTTATTTTTCATATATATATATTATTACGTTTTGATTTATTTAGTTTTAGTACTTCAACTAAGGCTAAACAAAAATGCTGAAAATAAATAAAGTTTAACTTTAGTCTAACTCTGTTCAACTAAAACTATAACATGAAACTTAACAACTATCACTAAAATTAACTAAAGTAAATTTTAAATAAATTAAAATGAAAACAAAATAAATTATTAAAAAAATATTTAAAATTATTATAAATTATATTAAAAATAAATAAATAAATAAATAAATATATATATATATATATAATACTAAAATAACACTGATGCAAATGGTCATGAAATATTAATTTCTTGGGTGAACTTTCCATTTATATTTGATTTCAGTTCAGTAAATGTTTATTTTATTTCAAATAATATATTTATTTTTAATAGTATAGTTTTCGCTATTTATAACAACCTTGCAGGTACATGTTTTTTTTTTTTTTTTAATGGCACATTAATTTTTTTCAAGTTTATTTTCACACAACAACAGTTTCATCATATCTTCATTTTGCAAGTAAATCCAGCTTGATTTAAGAACATTTAGACATTTGTATCGGCACATTTATTGCCATGACTTTATACGAGTTTCTGCTCCGATTTTAAGGTCTTAATTTTTAAGACTTTTTTAAAGACGGTATTGTTCCTGATTAGAAGACACTACTGAGATCTCACTTGTATATTTAATTTCTTGTGGGCATATTAACGGTAATGTGTTTTGAGCTTAATTGCAAGCTGCTTTATATCTGAGTCACGGAGAGCTCATTGACCATCTTCTTTCGTCTTCACATCTCTGAATTCACCTAAAAAGACCCTGTTCTAGCGGCGAAGTCCAAAAAAAGCCCATGGCATAAACATCAAGCAGAAAGTAGGTCAAGATAAGCTCATCTGCCTGAGATACGAGGCTCTCGTGATCTGGGTCTGGGTCACGTTTGTGTAACTTAAACTGAACCTTGGGCTCTCCAGAGTCACACAGACACTCCTCGGCTCGTCTCCGTATCTCTTCCCATGGGACACACTCTTTCTTCCGGATGTGGAGTGTGTCAGACTGAGTCACAAAGAGATGGAGAGAGGGAAAACCTGACACTGAGACGGAAACCGAGCTGCTACTTGCAGCCAAATATATATTGGTAGATCTTCCTTAAATCTGATTGGTCAGACAGGATTCTGATGTGTAGCTGTGCCAGTGGCATCATTTTGACCACAGACTCTCGATTAAACACAAGAAATTAAAAAGTAGTCATCTTTTGCAGCAGTGTTATTTTAGTATCATTCGGATGTTTGTTTTGTTAAAATGTAGCATTCTAATCTAAAAAAAAAAAAAAAAATTCATTTAAAAGTTTTAAAAATGATACTTTTTATAAACTCGTGTTTTGTTTTTTTTTGTCCATATGGATTTTTAAAAATTAATGCAACCAAATGAAATCAAATAAAGTTTTAGTTTTTAAGTTTAACTTTAGCCTAAATTTGAGTATAACAAACTAAAACTAAAATACAATAAACCGTAAATTATCTAAGATTAAAATGAAAACAGAAAATATATTTTAAAAATGCATTTAAAATATAAAAACATGAAAACTATACAGCACAGTATATAATATACAATAATTATATAATAATAACAATATATTAATACTAAAATAACACTGGTCCAAATTATGGAGAGTTTTTTTTTCTTATGTGAATTATTCATAATTTTTCTCTTTATCTTATTTTATTTCACTTAATGTTACACATTTTAGTTGTAGATAATAATAAAAACCTTCATCCTTTTTTTTGCAATGTAACACAAACTGAGATTTTTTTGTGCTTTTTCTTCACGCAACAGTGGTTTATAGTGACCCTCAAAAGATAAAACTCTAAACAAAGCCAGGAAAAAAACAGGTTATTGAAAATAACAAACAAACAAAAACTTTTCTTTAAAAAAAGGTCTAGGCGATTCAACAGAATTATATTTACAGTAATAGCTTCTGGTTACGAAACACTAATAAGAATCATGGGTGTCATTTATTTTCACTCAATTAAGTAATATGAAGCACTGAAACTTGACCTGGGGAGGATGGTTCTATCCTCTGCGCATTCTTAGAAAAAAGGGTTCATGGGGTTCTATATAGAACCATAGGGTTCTTTACTCAACTCCAAAGAACCTTTTATGCTAAAAAGGTTATACAATGACAAGAAAGAACCCTTTTGGCACAAAGGTTCTTTAGGCTATTATTCATTCATATATTACATTACTCTGCAACATTTTGTATTTGTAATAAAATTATTGTCTGTAGTAACTTAATATCACATTTTAATCATGCTGATTTTTGGAGAAAAACTGAAATGGCACTCTTCGTGTGATATTGATTAACTACATAAAATGATATAAATATATACATTTTCTAACCCCCATATCTTAAATTTTGTGATCATTCTCATGCATTCATAAAAGCATTTGAATACACCGAATAATGCAGTGAAAGAACGCACTCAAAATGCACACGTTCACTAGTATGACTTCATCATATAACTTTACATTAGCCTAGATGTGTGCACTTTTTAGGCACGATTTGTTTAGTTTTTGAATATACTTGATACTGTTAAAAGGCACATCTTTAAAACAAAAAATATGAGTTCACATATCACACCTAAACACGCGTGGAAAACGTAATGAGAACTAGCTACTAAATTAGTTAAAAATCCCTATCCATACAGCTATGATTCGTGAACCCCAAACTGACTCAATTGATTCGCGATCCCGCTACTAACTCCCGAACTGACTCAAATGATTCACAATCCGGAGTTCCCATCCAAATCAAATGACACGGACAGCGCTACTATTAGCTTAGTTCTCTAATTTCATAACATTTACGGAAATTAAGGTACGAAAAGTATTGTTAACAAATAAAATATCAATATTTCCATTCCAAAATGACTCAAATGATTCGCGATCCCGCTATGAACTCCCGAACTGACCCAAATGATTCGCGATCCCGCTACCTACTCCCGAACTGATTCAATTGATTCGCTATCCCCAAACTGACTCAAATGATTCGCAAACATGCTTTGAACTCCCGCACTGACTCAAATGATTCGCGATCCCGCTACGAACTCCCGAACTGATCCAAATGATTCGCGATCCCCAAATTGACTCAAATGATTCGCGAACCCGCTCTGAGCTCCCGAACTGACGCAAATGATTCGCGAACCCGCTACGAACTCCCGAACTGACTCAAATGATTCGCGATACCCAAATTGACTCAAATGATTCGCGAACCCGCTTTGAACTCCCGAACTGACGCAAATGATTCGCGATCCCGCTACGAACTCCCGAACTGACTCAAATGATTTGCAAACCCCAAATTGACTCAAATGATTCGCGAACCCGATTTGAACTCCCGAACTGACGCAAATGATTCGCGAACCCGCTACGAACTCCCGAACTGACTCAAATGATTCGCGATACCCAAATTGACTCAAATGATTCGCGAACCCGCTTTGAACTCCCGAACTGACGCAAATGATTCGCGAACCCGCTACGAACTCCCGAACTGACTCAAATGATTTGCAAACCCCAAATTGACTCAAATGATTCGCGAACCCGATTTGAACTCCCGAACTGACGCAAATGATTCGCGAACCCGCTACGAACTTCCGAACTGACTCAAATGATTCACAATCCGAAGTTCCCATCCAAATCAAATGACAGCCAGCGCTACTATTGGCTTAGTTCTAAATAGTATGACAAAGTATTTATGCTGAGGTAAATAATTATTGCCTGTGTTGTCTTATAAATCTACAAAATACTACTGTAGATACATATGTAAATTCCCTTTTGTCAAATAATTTTACTTTCGTCTATTTCATGCAAGCTTACTCACTAGGTGCACATTTTTATTTCAGTCTCTGTTTCTATGCAAACAACTATGCATTTGCACAAGTACTTATAAATATTAAGATTGTGTGTTTCTGTCTTATAAATACCTCTGCATTATTTAAAAATGATTAGTGACTATTTTTGTCATGGATAACATACTCCTGTTATGTATAACTATGTAAAACTTGCAATTATTCTGTTTTTAAATGTCATGTAAGCAGTTGACAACTTTGTCTTTAATATCAGTTTGTAACAAATCTGTGCAAACTTTAGAGATAAAATACAGCATACATAACATACTCAGCAATTTTTACGTAGAGAAAAAAATACTTATATTTATCATGCACACTTCTTTATATAGAAGTAATTTATGGAGATATTACATATACATTTTATACTTGTGTGTTTCTACTAAGAGCAATGAGGAAGGGGGAAGCTACCACGTGGAGAAGGAGGGTCTTAGAAGAAGCTTGGACCTCCTGAAGGAAAGCGGTGTAAAGTTGGACTGTGTTGTTACTGACCGTCACCCCCAGATTAAAAAAAAAGTTTTTAAAGGGTCGTAAAATTAACTTCTATTATGACGTCTGGCACATGGCGAAAGGTAATGCTTGCGTCTTTGAAAGAAAATAAATTTCAAATATTCATGGTATTAGGATCCATATTTCTGAAAAAGCTTACTGCATCAAATAAAATAAAAAAATCTGATATGTTTTGCCTGTAACTTTTTACTCAATCAGGATTGACAAAGAAGATGTAGAAAATGTCCAGAGAGAAGGACTGTAGTTTGGTGAAGAAGTGGCATAAGAGCATCCCCCAGCACCTGTACTGGTCTGCCAGCAGCTCTGATTCAGGACCTGAGAAGGGAACCAGATGGACCTCCATCATGAACCACATTCAAGACAATCACACACATTCTGACCCAGTGTCCCCTCGGTGTCAACATGAACATAGGTCAGAACACAACACATAAACAGTTATGTTTGAAAGGAGGCATACTATTGTTTTCTGTGTGGGCAAACTGGTTCTGCCTTTCAGTTAGAGGTCACAGTTTACAGAATGGTACAGATTTATTGTATTAGTATGAGTATATAAGTGCTATTTTTAATATTTTCATAATTTTAATGATGAATAAAAAAGTTGATTTATTCACTATGACAATATGAACAATTGTTGTGTTTGTTTCTCTTATCCTTTAGGTTGTATCTTGTAAAGATGACTTCAGTGAGAATGCTGTGTACAAGCTTCTCTTTCCAGAGGGAGGACACACCGTCAAACCAGTAAAAACAGAGCCAACATTTTATAAGCTTTTCCCAAAAATATTTATTTTAAACAATACTTACAAATGAATGTTTAAATGAATAACTTATTATACTTTACAGGCTGTGTCATCAACTTGATGAATACTGTTTTTGAAGAAGTTGTCCGTGATCCTCTTCCATATCTGGATGGCATACAGCAGATTCCTGTGCCTCCGGACCGGTCTTCTCAGCATGACAGACCTTCCATGGAAGAAGCTGTTGCTCTGCATGTGTCACGTTTCAGTCAAGACGGGGTCTGAATCCAACATATTGTCCAGCAGCATCAGGAAACATCAGGATGCAACAGAGCCCAATTATTTACACAAAATGTAGCAAGTGTGTGAAACTGGCCTTACCTTTCCATCCCTCTGACTGTAACGCCCATGGTCAGCTCTATATACATTCATTGCTACATTCATTCATTGCATTTTACAAAGAATACAGTATATATTGAGTCACACAGGTTCAAGGCCAGGATGGTCTGTCATGCAGGATTTTGTATTAGGCACTTTTCTCATTTTTCTTGTGACCTGCAAAAGAAAACAAATCATAATGGCACTGTTATTTACAGTAATCTTTCATACTTTGTTTGGAAGTAGAAGAAAGCACACACATAGATAGGTTGAATACATTTCTATCAAGTGTACTAGTGAAATACCTGTGGTATTTCCCTGCAACATATATTTTCTCTCTCGAGGGCCATGCGTGCACAATTTCCACAAGTACACCTGTAAAAAAAGATAGACCTTGATTAAGTTTTTGTTGTTATGAGGCTAAGTCCTAATCACAATAAAGCAGCTAGTAAACATGACATTGACTATATTGAGTGGCTTCTATACTGTACTTTTGTTGGCTAAATAAATCAACTTTAATAACTTCAAAAGGCTAACTTCCTGTAAATACTTTCCAAACAATACATTCACGCGCTAACGTTACACAGTTCACTGTTTTATGTTCTTGATTCAACGTGAAAAACCTATCATTGTAAAATTATAGGTTGACAATATAATAATTTTAATGTTTTTAAAATCATGCTAAAAATACAATTTGTGACTGCTGACGTTATAACTTAACGTGTAAAGTTAATGCTATATGCTAGTTAACGTTTAGGCTGAAGTTCTAGAATTGACGTAACAGTTAAGTTCTTACTGAAAATAAAAAATAAACTTACCACTCAGAAGCGTCCATTTCCAATCTTAAAACATTTGGTTGTTCCTCAAAATCGGCATCTTCATCTGAAACGGACTCAAACATGTACTGTTGAACGCCTCATCTCTCCATTGTCACGCTGGAGCTGTTTGTTGTCACTCTGAGCTGCTGTGATGAGCCCGCAGTGAAACAGCCAATCAGAGCAGAACTCCTCATTACTATTCATGACCCTTCCAAATAAGGTAAAAACAGACCATTTCATTCTAGGGACAATTTCTAGGGTTGAAAATGGACCTGTAAAACCATCTGGACATTTTAAATGCCCTTAAAAAGCCACATACCCTCTTTGTAGATATCAGAGACAAATTTAAAATATTATTTCAACACATTCTAGGGCACCTTTAAAACAAAAATATGAGTACACATATCACAATATTTCCATTCCGAACTGCTGTCCACGTCGAAACATCCACGAACATAACCAGGTGAGCAGATCACTCTCTCACTATTTGATAGCTCTAGTCTTTATCCACTCATCATCATCATCATCATCATCCACCAATCAGAACACAGGAGAACTCTCTGACCACAGCTGCTGTGCTTCAAAAGCTCTTGCAGCAGCTCAACACTGGTTTTCTCTGAGGTGGTCGGATCACATCAGATTGTGGTTAATCTTGCAGATCATGACTTATATCTACTCTTCCTCTCCCTGCAGTTTGGTAATATAAAGATTCCTCCTTTGAACTCCCACCTCTTCTGTGGGTTTTATTGTCCTGGGTCTGAATTTGGGCTCCTGGGGTCTCAAAAAAGAAACATTTTCAATCTCCAAGGTGAACGTTATGACAACACACTTTTAGAAAAAAGGGTTCATTGGGGTTCTATATAGAACCATAGGCTTCTTTACTCAACTCAAAAGAACCTTTTATGCTAAAAAGGTTATACAATGACAAGAAAGAACCCTTTTGGCACAAAGGTTCTTTAGGCTATTATTCATTCATATATTATTCAATTCAATTCAATTCAAGTTTATTTTTATAGCGCTTTTTACAAAATAAATCGTTACAAAGCAACTTTACAGAAAATTATGTTTCTACAATATTTAGTAGTAGCTAGTAGTTTGTGCACATTTGACAGGATTTTAGAAAAAATAATAATAATAATACAAGACGTAGTCAGCTAGACGATGAACTATCAATATTATTAAGTTATTATATGATTCAGTCACACATTTAGCAATAATTGTTAGTTCTGTTGTTGATTCAAGGTTAGCATCATCTGGGGTCCTCTGAGGGTCAGCATCATCTCTTCTCAGGTGTTCTGGATCCAGACTGGAGCTTGTTTAAATCCTAGTTACCACGGGATGAAGATCCAGCAGAAACAGAGAAACACAGAGACATCATTAGCATAGCTTCTCATCCAACAAAGTAAAATTAGTTTAACCCAAGCTAATGAATAAAAAAAGCACCTTTGATCAGATGCAACTACACTCACAAATAAAAAGGAACATTATTCGTATGCTTGGCGAAAGAGATGTGTTTTTAATCTAGATTTAAACAGAGAGAGTGTGTCTGAACCCCGAACATTATCAGGAAGGCTATTCCAGAGTTTGGGAGCCAAATGTGAGAAAGCTCTACCTCCTTTAGTGGACTTTGCTATCCTAGGAACGACCAAAAGTCCAGTGTTTTGTGACCTTAGGGAGCGTGATGGGTTGTAGCGTGGTAGAAGGCTAGTTAGGTACGCAGGAGATAAACCATTTAGGGCCTTATAGGTAAGTAATGATACTTTGTAACTGATACGGAACTTAATAGGTAGCCAGTGCAGAGACTGTAAAATTGGGGTAATATGATCATATTTTCTTGACCTGGTAAGGACTCTAGCTGCTGTATTTTGGACGACCTGTAGCTTGTTTATTGATGAAGCAGGACAACCACCTAGAAGTGCATTACAATAGTCCAGTCTAGAGGTCATGAATGCATGAACTAGCTTTTCTGCATCAGAAACTGATAACATGTTTCTAGCTTGGCAATGTTTCTAAGATGGAACAATGCAGTTTTTGTAACATGGGAAATATGGTTTTCAAAAGACAAATTGCTGTCTAATATAACACCCAGATTTCTGACTGTAGAGGAAGTAACAGTACATCCGTCTAGTTGCAGATTGTAGTCTATAAGATTCTGTGTAGTGTTTTTTGGTCCAATAATTAGTATCTCTGTCTTATCCGAATTTAATTGGAGAAAATTGTGTGTCATCCAATCTTTTACATTTTTAACACACTCTGTTAGCTTAGATAATTGGGAAGTTTCATCTGGTCTCGTTGAGATATATAGCTGAGTATCATCAGCATAACAGTGGAAGCTAATTCCGTATTTTCTAATAATATTACCAAGGGGCAACATATATATTGAAAATAGAAGGGGACCTAGGACGGATCCTTGTGGCACTCCATATTTTACTGATGATAAATGAGATGACTCCCCATTTAAGTAAACAAAATGGTAGCGATCGGACAGGTAGGATCTAAACCATCTTAGAGCCTGCCCTTGAATACCTGTATAGTTTTGTAATCGATCTATGAGTATGTCATGATCTATGGTGTCGAACGCAGCACTAAGATCAAGTAAGACTAGAAATGAGATGCAGCCTTGGTCTGACGCAAGAAGCAGGTCATTTGTAATCTTAACAAGTGCAGTTTCTGTGCTATGGTGGGGCCTAAAACCTGACTGAAATTCTTCATACAGATCATTTTTATGCAGGAAGGTGCTCAATTGAGCAGACACAACTTTCTCTAAAATTTTAGACATAAATGGAAGATTTGAAATAGGCCTATAATTTGCCAGTACACTAGAATCTAGTTTTGGTTTCTTAATAAGAGGCTTGATAACCGCCAGCTTGAATGGTTTTGGGACGTGTCCTAAAGTTAACGACGAGTTTATGATATTGAGAAGCGTTTCTTCGGCTACAGGTAACAGCTCTTTCAGTAATTTAGTGGGTACAGGATCTAATAAACATGTTGTTGGTTTAGATACAGTGATAAGTTTATTTAGCTCCTCCTGTCCTATGGTTGTAAAGCACTGCAGTTTATCTTTGGGTGCGATGGATGAAACTGAAGTGTTAGACGCTGTAGAATCTACATTCGCTATTGTATTTCTAATGTTATCTATTTTATCTGTGAAGAAATTCATAAAGTCATTACTATTTTACGTTGGTGGAATATTTGAATCAGGTGGCATCTGGTAATTTGTTAACTTAGCCACTGTGCTAAATAAAAACCTTGGATTGTTTTGGTTATTTTCAATGAGTTTGTGTATATGCTCTGCCCTAGCAGTTTTTAGAGCCTGTCTATAGCTGGACATACTGTTTTCCATGCAATTCTAAAAACTTCTAAGTTAGTTTTTCTCCATTTGCGTTCAAGACTACGAGTTAATTTCTTGAGAGAGTGAGTATTACTGTTATACCATGGTACAGTACGTTTTTCTCTAACTTTTTTCAATTTGATTGGGGCAACAGCTTCTAATGTATTAGAGAAAATAGTGCCCATGTTGTCAGTAATTTCGTCTAATTCGTGTGTATTTTTGGGTACAATTAGCAGTTGAGATAGATCAGGCAGGTTATTTGCGAATCTGTCTTTGGTGGCTGGAACAATAGTTCTGCCCAGACGGTAACGCTGCGACATATAGTTAATATCAGTTATACGCAGCATGCACGATACAAGGAAATGGTCTGTAATATCATCACTTTGAGGTACAATATCTATAGCAGTAAGATCGATTCCATGATATATAATTAAATCTAGTGTATGATTAAAACGATGAGTGGGCCCGGTGACATTTTGCTTGACTCCAAAGGAGTTTATTAGGTCAGTAAACGCAAGTCCTAATGTATCATTTGCATTATCAACGTGAATATTAAAATCTCCCATGATTAGCGCCTTATCAACTGTAACTAGAAGGTCTGAGAGGAAATCTGCAAATTCTTTAAGGAATTCTGTATACGGCCCTGGTGGTCTATACACAGTAGCCAGAGCAAGAGATACATTAGATTTCTTTTGCATGTCTGACTGAGTAACATTTAGCATTAGTATTTCAAAAGAGTTAAACCTGTATCCTGTTTTCTGGGTAACATTGAGAATATCACTATATATTGTTGACCAGTCTGACGGGGCTCATGCTTATAACAGTAGTTTGGTGGAGTACACTCATTTAGACCAAAATAATCATTTGGTTTTAGCCAGGTTTCAGTCAAGCAGAGTAAATCAAAACTATTATCTGTGATCATTTCATTTACAATAACTGCTTTTGGTGCGAGTGATCTAATATTTATGAGCCCAAACTTTAAAAATTGTTTTTGTTCATTTACTTTACATTTTTCTGGTTTAATTACGATAAGATTTTTTCTAGATCCTACATTATATTTATATTTTGACCTCACTATTCGGGGAACAGACACAGTCTTAATAGTTTTTACAGCGCAAGTACCTTTAGCATTTAAGCGGTTAGAACAAAACTCATCATAATGGTTATTTGAGAATTGTCTTACTAGTCACATGGAGCGAAGTGTCCTGGAGATGCTGTCAGAGAGAAGCTCCGCTCCAATTCTGCTGGGGTGTAATCCATCAGTGCGAAACAGTCTAGGACGCTCCCAGAAAAGATTCCAGTTATTAACAAATAGCAGTTTCTGTTCTTTACACCATGACAACAACCATTCATTTAAAGCAAAAAGTCTACTGAACCTTTCGTGTCCTCGTCGATACGTGGGCAGTGGTCCTGAAACGACGATCGTCGCCGCGGGCGTCGTGCTGCGAACCGTCTCGATCAGGCTCCTGAAGTCCCTCTTCAGCGTCTCCGTCTGCCGCAGCATGGTGTCGTTAACCCCGGCGTGAAGCACGACCGCTCTCGGGCTCTCGTCGTCCTTCAGGATCGCGGGTATCTGCGCAGAAACATCGAGAACACGAGCACCAGGCAAACAATGAGTGTGCACTTTACCTTTGGCTAACGTAGCACTTACGTGTCGGACGATGGAGTCTCCGATGATCACAGCGTCGCGTCCTGTCTCGCGGAGGGGAGCGAAGCAGTTCTGGATGGAGATCTCGAAGGCAGGAGGGGGAGAAGTCGTCGCCCGGGACCCGGCTCGCGTCCTCCGCTGTGGATGCACCCAGGGTCCGTGGTGTCCCGGCGTCGCAGTGAAGGACATCTGGGAAGATCGCGTCCTGGGTGCACCGGGCCTGCGCAGAGAAACACACGGAGTAGACGTGGTGGGACTGTTAACAGCCCGCTGTATACTTACCCCGGACTTGTGAGCGTCAGCCCGGGATGATTCCAGCGCGGCTCTCCGCTCTCTCAGCTGGACCTGCCTCTCCTCCAGGTCACGAATCTGCTTCCCCACGGCCTCGAGCTCGAGCTGCACAGAGTGGAGACATTCATCCGCCATTAAAGCAAGTAACAGTGAGTACAGCAGTGGTAATGTGTGAGAATAGAGTATTAGCAATGTAAGCGCAGTTAGCAGCAAACACGCTTGCTGATGCTAACTGGCTAAAAGCTAATAGCGGACCCGGGAGATCAAAATAAAACTAGTGATAGCGAGGCGCTCTGATTGTTTTTGTTGTAGAATACAATAGAGGATATATTCACGCGTTATATAAACGGAAACAATGATGTATAAAATTGATTTTTAAGTTAAAAATAGTCAATGAAAAGAATATAGTGACGGAGCTCAAACGCAGTACAGCCGCTAACAACAAACATTATTCTACAACATTTTGTATTTGTAATTAAATTATTGTTTGTAGTAACTTAATATCACATTTTAATCATGCTGATTTTTAGAGAAAAAATGAAATACCACTTTCGTGTGACATTGATTAACTACATAAAATGATATAAATATAAACATTTTCTAAGCCCAATATCTTGAATTTTGTAATCATTCTGATGTATTCATAAATGCATTTGAATAAACTGAATAATGCAGTGAAAGAACGTACTCAAAATGCACACGATCACTAGTATGACTTCATCATGTAGCTTTACATTAGCCTAGATGTGTGCACTTTTTAGGCACGATTTGTTCAGTTTTTGAATATACTTGATACTGTTAAAAGGCACATCATTAAAACAAAAAATAGGAGTTCACATATCACACCTAAACACGCGTTGAAAACATAATGAGAACTAGCTACTAAATTAGTTAAAAATGCCTATCCATATACAGCTATGATTCGCGAACCCCAAAATGACTCAAATGATTCGCGATCCCGCTCCGAACTCCCGAACTGACTCAAATGATTCGCGATTCCCAAACTGACTCAAATGATTCGCGAACCCGCTTTGAACTCCCGAACAGACGCAAATGATTCGCGAACCCGCTTTGAACTCCCAAACTGACGCAAATGATTCGCGATTCCCAAACTGACTCAAATGATTCGCGAACCCGCTTTGAACTCCCGAACAGACGCAAATGATTCGCGAACCCGCTTTGAACTCCCAAACTGACGCAAATGATTCGCGAACCCGCTTTGAACTCCCGAACTGACGCAAATGATTCGCGAACCCGCTTTGAATTCCCGAACTGACGCAAATGATTCGCGAACCCGCTCTGAACTCCCGAACTGACGCAAATGATTCGCGAACCCGCTTTGAACTCCCGAACTGACGCAAATGATTCGCGAACCCGCTTTGAATTCCCGAACAGACGCAAATGATTCGCGAACCCGCTTTGAACTCCCGAACTGACGCAAATGATTCGCTATCCCGCTTTGAACTCCCGAACTGACTCAAATGATTCGTGATCCCCAAATTTACTCAAATGATTTGCAAACCCGCTTTGAACTCCGGAACTGACGCAAATGATTCGCGTGCTTATAAATGCTGATCTTTGGATCTTTCTATTCATCAAAGAATCCTGATATATCTATTTTAAATATTGATAATAATAAAATAACAAATATGTTTCTTGAGGAGTAAATCATCCTATTTTCATGATTTCTGAAGACAGATGCAAGGCAGATGCATGTAACACTACATCTTACATTTAAAACCTTACAGTAAATTTATACTTACAGGTACTTCTTTTGGGAGACAGGAAAATCCAGTCTTGTGTACTGTAACAAGTCAATGTACATTTATTAATTTAAATAAGATGCAAAATGCATAATTTAATTCATCAAAGCTACATAAAAAATTTAATTATCTTCTGTATAGCAGCTGTAGAAAGGGCAATTCTGGAAACACTAGAGAAAATGGACATGAGGATCAACCATCTGACTTCACTGGTCCAGTCTCTAGTGGGGAACAGGAGAATTGTACCCCAAATGCAGATGGCTGAAGAGGAAGAGGGTGGTGTCTTTCCTCTAGCATCTACTGCAGACCTAGATAGGCTGGAACAAAGACTGGCAGAGAATGGGAAGATCACTGAAACGGTCAAATCTACAACTACTAACAAAATGTAAACAAACTGTTTGTGTGCTAACGTGTGTGTGTGCATGTTTACACACACTACCAGTCAAAACCATGGAATGATTCAGGTGAAATGTTGCTGAAAGAAGTCTCTAATGCGCACTGCATTTACTTGCTAATGTATAAAATTATTAATGAAAAATAATGAGCTGTTATTTTAAAATATTTTTATATACTCATTAATCCAGCCTCCAGTGTCACGTGACCCTTCAAAAATCATTAGAATATGCTTATCAGTTAATAGCAATTATTAAAGGCAGTTATTAATAATGGTTCATCTTATCAGTATATTTTATGAAAACCATAATTATTTTTAAAGAATCTTTAAAAGTTAGAAATACAACTGATTTGCAGTGGTTCAAATCATATGTTATGTTGGCGGATCATAGCAGATGCATTTGAAAGTTTTATTATAATCCTAGTCTGTGCGGTTATCACCAGTCTATTAAAACATATGTGACTAGTTAAAACTGCTTATTTCTCTGGATTTAAACAATCTTCGAAACATTTGGGATAATGTAAGTACACAACACTGTTCGAACAGTGCACTATGGTTTACACAAAAACTTGAAACAGTACAACCATTTTCACCTTTGATAATAATAATAATAAATGTTTCTTGAGCAAAAATAAAATCTTAATTGTTCCATTCTTTTAACTAGATGTGTATAGAATAGGCTACAGGTCAATTTAGTGCTAAAATATTACTTCAAAATGTACCTGTTGAAGGTGAACAGATTATCTATCAGGAGCCAAACATGAAGAAAGAGAGGGATCCGAAAATCACAAATCGGAGCACTCCTAATAGTTAAGTTCATTAATGTTACACAAATACAAACAATAGAATTAGCCTAATGGCGGAGCTGTCAGAGCAACTAAAAATAATGTATAACCGGTTTCAAATTGGTTAAACATAATCGGATGTTGTATCAGCCATTATTAAAAATATTTTGAAAAAAATAAAAACTTAAATTAGACTTAAAACATCAGTTAAGCCCTTTCGAAATCCATTTGCCCAACCAATACTCACGCGAAACAACTTGGTATACTCACTGATTAACAAACAGGTGATAGTCATCATACACAACGTAATTTCTGTCTCCAACCAAAGCAGACGCGGAAAAATGTATTAAAGATTTCCTACTCTTGGCTCCAGGAAGGATTTATTTATTTTTTATTTTTTTGGATGCTGTATATATGTTACCAATAGTGTATTGTTGTTTGCATAAACTTTTTTTTTTTTTTTGCCTGTTATATATATTTCATAAAATCAGCAAATGTATGTTGATCGTTTGGTTTATTTGTTCATTATTATGTTTGGTAATTGTAACATGCATGACCGAATTTATTTAAAACCTCGCAAGAGTATTTTATTAAAATAATTGGAGGGGAAAGTTTTGATAAAAGGATGTCTGTCCTACATCAATCAGACATCTGGCAGACATATGAACATCTGATTAACATCGTTTAAAGAGCTTATTCTAGGTTCTTATTATTTACGTCTAGAATACATTGGATAGGCAGGGACCTCTCAGCAACATATGCCAGATGAGCAAACGCCCTAAAATATACATCTGCCAGATGCAAAGATGACGTTGCACAGACGTCTCCTCAACTTAAATGAGCTATCTGGGAAATGATTCGCGAACCCACTACAAACTCCCGAACTGACTCAAATGATTCGCGAACCCGCTAAGAACATCTGAACTGACTCAAATGATTCGCGATCCCCAAATTGACTCAAATGATTCGCAAACCCGCTTTGAACTCCCGAACTGACTCAAATGATTTGCGATCCCCAAATTGACTCAAATGATTCGTGAACCCGCTTTGAACTCCCGAACTGACTCAAATGATTTGCGATCCCCAAATTGACTCAAATGATTCGTGAACCCGCTTTGAACTCCCGAACTGACGCAAATGATTCGCGATCCCGCTACGAACTCCCGAACTGACTCAAATGATTCGCGATCCCCAAATTGACTCAAATGATTCGCGAACCCACTTTGAACTCACGAACTGACGCAAATGATTCGCGATCTCGCTACGAACTCCCGAACTGACTCAAATGATTCGCGATCCCCAAATTGACTCAAATGATTCGCGAACCCACTTTGAACTCCCGAACTGACGCAAATGATTCGCGATCCCGCTACGAACTCCCGAACTGACTCAAATGATTTGCGATCCCCAAATTGACTCAAATGATTCGCGAACCCACTTTGAACTCCCGAACTGACGCAAATGATTCGCGATCCCGCTACGAACTCCCGAACTGACTCAAATGATTCGCGATCCCCAAATTGACTCAAATGATTCGCGAACCCACTTTGAACTCCCGAACTGACGCAAATGATTCGCGATCCCGCTACGAACTCCCGAACTGACTCAAATGATTCGCGATCCCCAAATTGACTCAAATGATTCGTGAACCCGCTTTGAACTCCCGAACTGACGCAAATGATTCGCGAACCCACTACGAACTTCAGAACTGACTCAAATGATTCACAATCCGAAGTTCCCATCCAAATCAAATGAAAGCCAGCGCTACTATTGGCTTAGTTCTAAATAGTATGACAAAGTATTTAAGCTGAGGTAAATAATTATTGCCTGTGTTGTCTTACATATTACATATGTAAATTCCCTTTTGTCAAATAATTTTACTTTCATCTATTTCATGCAAGCTTACTCACTAGGTGCACATTTTTATTTCAGTCTCTCTTTCTATGCAAACAACTATGCATTTGCACAAGTACTTGTAAATATTAAGATTGTGTGTTTCTGTCTTATAAATACCTCTGCATTATTTAAAAATGATTAGTGACTATTTTTGTAATTGCAGGACATTCTGCAAAATATGTGAGCTACACTATGATGAACTTGCAGACCAACAACATAACAGACATACAGCTGGTGCAGGTACTTCAACTGCAGACTATGGATAACATACTCCTGTTATGTATAACTATGTAAAACTTGCAATTATACTGTTTTTAAATGTCATGTAAGCAGTTGACAACTTGGTCTTTAATATCAGTTTGTAACAAATCTGTGCAAACTTTAGAGATAAAATACAGCATACATAACATACTCAGCAATTTTTACGTAGAGAAGAAAATACTTATATTTATCATGCACACTTCTTTATATAGAAGTCATTTATAGAGATATTACATATACATTTTATACTTGTGTGTTTCTACTAAGAGCAATGAGGAAGGGGGAAGCTACCACGTGGAGAAGGAGGGTCTTAGAAGAAGCTTGGACCTCCTGGAGGAAAGCGGTGTAAAGTTGGACTGTGTTGTTACGTCTGGCACATGGCGAAAGGTAATGCTTGCATCTTTGAAAGAAAATAAAATTAAAATATTCATGGTATTAGGATCCATATTTCTGAAAAAGCTTACTGCATCAAATCAAAAAAAAAAAAAATCTGATATGTTTTGCCTGTAACTTTTTACTCAATCAGGATTGACAAAGAAGATGTAGAAAATGTCCAGAGAGAAGGACTGTAGTTTGGTGAAGAAGTGGCATAAGAGCATCCCCCAGCACCTGTACTGGTCTGCCAGCAGCTCTGATTCAGGACCTGAGAAGGGAACCAGATGGACCTCCATCATGAACCACATTCAAGACAATCACACACATTCTGACCCAGTGTCCCCTCGGTGTCAACATGAACATAGGTCAGAACACAACACATAAACAGTTATGTTTGAAAGGAGGCATACTATTGTTTTCTGTGTGGGCAAACTGGTTCTGCCTTTCAGTTAGAGGTCACAGTTTACAGAATGGTACAGATTTATTGTATTAGTATAAGTATATAAGTGCTATTTTTAATATTTTCATAATTTTAATGATGAATAAAAAAGTTGATTTATTCACTATGACAATATGAACAATTGTTGTGTTTGTTTCTCTTTTCCTTTAGGTTGTATCTTGTAAAGATGACTTCAGTGAGAATGCTGTGTACAAGCTTCTCTTTCCAGAGGGAGGACACACCGTCAAACCAGTAAAAACAGAGCCAACATTTTATAAGCTTTTCCCAAAAATATTTATTTTAAACAACACTTACAAATGTGCAAATAAAATGAATGTTTAAATGAATAACTTATTATACTTTACAGGCTGTGTCATCAACTT
Source organism: Carassius auratus (assembly GCF_003368295.1). NCBI lineage: Eukaryota > Metazoa > Chordata > Actinopteri > Cypriniformes > Cyprinidae > Carassius > Carassius auratus. The sequence continues at coordinate 127,005 of NW_020526156.1, forward strand.
GATGAATACTGTTTTTGAAGAAGTTGTCCGTGATCCTCTTCCATATCTGGATGGCATACAGCAGATTCCTGTGCCTCCGGACCGGTCTTCTCAGCATGACAGACCTTCCATGGAAGAAGCTGTTGCTCTGCATGTGTCACGTTTCAGTCAAGACGGGGTCTGAATCCAACATATTGTCCAGCAGCATCAGGAAACATCAGGATGCAACAGAGCCCAATTATTTACACAAAATGTAGCAAGTGTGTGAAACTGGCCTTACCTTTCCACCCCTCTGACTGTAACGCCCATGGTCAGCTCTATATACATTCATTGCTACATTCATTCATTGCATTTTACAAAGAATACAGTATATATTGAGTCACACAGGTTCAAGGCCAGGATGGTCTGTCATGCAGGATTTTGTATTAGGCACTTTTCTCATTTTTCTTGTGACCTGCAAAAGAAAACAAATCATAATGGCACTGTTATTTACAGTAATCTTTCATACTTTGTTTGGAAGTAGAAGAAAGCACACACATAGATAGGTTGAATACATTTCTATCAAGTGTACTTATGAAATACCTGTGGTATTTCCCTGCAACATATATTTTCTCTCTCGAGGGCCATGCGTGCACAATTTCCACAAGTACACCTGTAAAAAAAGATAGACCTTGATTAAGTTTTTGTTGTTATGAGGCTAAGTCCTAATCACAATAAAGCAGCGTAGTAAACATGACATTGACTATATTGAGTGGCTTCTATACTGTACTTTTGTTGGCTAAATAAATCAACTTTAATAACTTCAAAAGGCTAACTTCCTGTAAATACTTTCCAAACAATACATTCACACGCTAACGTTACACAGTTCACTGTTTTATTCTTGATTCAACGTGAAAAACCTATCATTGTAAAATTATACGTTGACAATATAATAATTTTAATGTTTTTAAAATCATGCTAAAAATAAATCTGTGACTGCTGACGTTATAACTTAACGTGTAAAGTTAATGCTATATGCTAGTTAACGTTTAGGTTGAAGTTCTAGAATTGACGTAACAGTTAAGTTCTTACTGAAAATAAAAAATAAACTTACCACTCAGAAGCGTCCATTTCCAATCTTAAAACATTTGGTTGTTCCTTAAAATCGGCATCTTCATCTGAAACGGACTCAAACATGTACTGTTGAACGCCTCATCTCTCCATTGTCACGCTGGAGCTGTTTGTTGTCACTCTGAGCTGCTGTGATGAGCCCGCAGTGAAACAGCCAATCAGAGCAGAACTCCTCATTACTATTCATGACCCTTCCAAATAAGGTAAAAACAGACCATTTCATTCTAGGGACAATTTCTAGGGTTGAAAATGGACCTGTAAAACCATCTGGACATTTTAAATGCCCTTAAAAAAGCCACATACACTCTTTGTAGATATCAGAGACAATTTTAAAATATTATTTCAACACATTCTAGGGCACCTTTAAAACAAAAATATGAGTACACATATCACAATATTTCCATTCCGAACTGCTGTCCACGTCGAAACATCCACGAACATAACCAGGTGAGCAGATCACTCTCTCACTATTTGATAGCTCTAGTCTTTATCCACTCATCATCATCATCATCATCATCATCATCATCCACCAATCAGAACACAGGAGAACTCTCTGACCACAGCTGCTGTGCTTCAAAAGCTCTTGCAGCAGCTCAACACTGGTTTTCTCTGAGGTGTTCGGATCACATCAGATTGTGGTTAATCTTGCAGATCATGACTTATATCTACTCTTCCTCTCCCTGCAGTTTGGTAATATAAAGATTCCTCCTCTGAACTCCCACCTCTTCTGTTGGTTTTATTGTTCTGGGTCTGAATTTGGGCTCCTGGGGTCTCAAAAAAGAAACATTTTCAATCTCCAAGGTGAACGTTATGACAACACACTTTTAGAAAAAAGGGTTCATTGGGGTTCTATATAGAACCATAGGGTTCTTTACTCAACTCCAAAGAACCTTTTATGCTAAAAAGGTTATACAATGACAAGAAAGAACCCTTTTGGCACAAAGGTTCTTTAGGCTATTATTCATTCATATATTACATTACTCTGCAACATTTTGTATTTGTAATTAAATTATTGTTTGTAGTAACTTAATATCACATTTTAATCATGCTGATTTTTGGAGAAAAACTGAAATGGCACTCTTCGTGTGATATTGATCAACTACATAAAATGATATAAATATATACATTTTCTAACCCCCATATCTTGAATTTTGTGATTATTCTCATGCATTCATAAATGCATTTGAATACACCGAATAATGCAGTGAAAGAACGTACTCAAAATGCACACGTTCACTAGTATGACTTCATCATATAACTTTACATTAGCCTAGATGCGTGCACTTTTTAGGCACGATTTGTTTAGTTTTTGAATACACTTGATACTGTTAAAAGGCACATCATTAAAACAAAAATAAAAAAAGAGTTCACATATCACACCTAAACACACGTGGAAAACGCCATTAGAACTAGCTACTAAATTAGTTAAAAATGCCTATCCATATACAGCTATGATTCGCGATCCCCAAAATGACTCAAATGATTCGCGATCCCGCTCCGAACTCCCGAACTGACTCAAATGATTCGCGATTCCCAAATTGACTCAAATGATTCGCGAACCCGCTTTGAACTCCCGAACTGACGCAAATGATTCGCGAACCCGCTTTAAACTCCCGAACAGAGGCAAATGATTCGCGAACCCGCTTTGAACTCCCAAACTGACGCAAATGATTCGCGAACCCGCTTTGAACTCCCGAACTGACGCAAATGATTCGCGAACCCGCTTTGAACTCCCGAACTGACGCAAATGATTCGCGAACCCGCTTTAAACTCCCGAACAGAGGCAAATGATTCGCGAACCCGCTTTGAACTCCCAAACTGACGCAAATGATTCGCGAACCCGCTTTGAACTCCCGAACTGACGCAAATGATTCGCGAACCCGCTTTGAACTCCCGAACCGACGCAAATGATTCGCGAACCTGCTTTGAACTCTCGAACTGACTCAAATGATTCGCGATCCCCAAATTGACTCAAATGATTCGCGAACCCGCTTTGATCTCCGGAACTGACGCAAATGATTTGCGTGCTTATAAATGCTGATCTTTGGATCTTTCTATTCATCAAAGAATCCTGATATATCTATTTTAAATATTGATAATAATAAAATAACAAATATGTTTCTTGAGCAGTAAATCATCCTGTTTTCATGATTTCTGAAGACTGAAAGGAATGATGCTAAAAATACAACGGAGCATCACAGAAATAAATTACACTTTAACAGAGATTCACACAGAAAACAGCTGTTTTACATTATACTAATAATGTACCCAAACCAGAAAATTGCATCCCGGTCATGCCCATCCGAAAATAATTGAAAATGAAGTTGCACCAAAAAAAATAAAAAAAGAATATATTTGGTACATCAGTTTAGAAATCATGGTAGCTATGATTTTAGTAAAGCAGGAGAAAAAAAATCTAAATTGCGTTCTTTAGTAAACAGTTGTTTACTGAACAAATTTGGTCTCTCTTAAATGAACTACAACCAAAATGATTTAATGGATCAAACATTTCAGCTAATGTCATAAATAACACAGGGAGTCCAGGTAGTTGCACATTACTATATTATAGGTTTAAATTAATGAAACCCAAAGTATTAATTTGAAAATGGTAAACATTTACCCTAAATAACGAACAATCTTCGGAACATTTGGGATAATGTAAGTACACAACACTGTTCGAACAGTGCACTATGGTTTACACAAAAACTTGAAACAGTACAACCATTTTCACCTTTGATAATAATAATAATAAATGTTTCTTGAGCAAAAATAAAATCTTAATTGTTCCATTCTTTTAACTAGATGTGTATAGAATAGGCTACAGGTCAATTTAATGCTAGAATATTACTTCAAAATGTACCTGTTGAAGGTGAACAGATTATCTATCAGGAGCCAAACATGAAAAAAGAGAGGGATCCGAAAATCACAAATCGGAGCACTCCTAATAGTTAAGTTCATTAATGTTACACAAATACAAACAATAGAATTAATGGCGGAGCTGTCAGAGCAACTAAAAATAATGTATAACCAGTTTCAAATTGGTTAAACATAATCGGATGTTGTATCAGCCATTATTAAACATATTTAGAAAAAAAATAAAAACTTAAATTACACTTAAAACATCAGTTAAGCCCTTTAGAAATCCATTTACCCAACCAATACTCACACGAAACAACTTGGTATACTCACTGATTAACAAACAGGTGATAGTCATCATACACAACGTAATTTGGAAGTTATTATAAAACCGTTTAGATAACTTTGTCCGCTTTATTCACACGAACCAGATAAAGACATTTCATTTCAATGTAAGTATTTTTTTTTTATATTATTATTATTTTTTTAACATTTTTGTAATTGTTTCTTTTAACATAATACAGCTTCAGCTATAAAGAACCCCGTCCTTCTGTCTCCAACCAAAGCAGACGCGGAAAAATTAATTAAAGCTTGGCCCCAGGGAGGATTTATTTATTTTTATTTTTTTGGATGCTGTATATATGTTACCAATAGTGTATTGTTGTTTGCATAAACTTTTTTTTTTTTTTTTGCCTGTTATATATATTTCATAAAATCAGCAAATGCTCTTTAGTTGATCGTTTGGTTTATTTGTTCATTATTATGTTTGGTAATTGTAACATGCATGACGGAATTTATTTAAAAGCTCGCAAGAATATTTTAATAAAATAATAGCAGGGGAAAGTTTTGATAAAAGGATGTCTGTCCTACATCAATCAGACATCTGGCAGACATATGAACATCTGATTAACATCGTTTAAAGAGCTTATTCTAGGTTCTAATTTATTTACGTCTGGAATACATTGGATAGGCAGGGACGTCTCAGCGACATATGCCAGATGAGCAAACGCCCTAAAATATACATCTGCCAGATGCAAAAGATGAAGTTGCACAGACGTCTCCGCAACTTAAATGAGCTATCTGGGAAATGATTCGCGAACCCACTACAAACTCCCGAACTGACTCAAATGATTCGCGATTCCCAAACTGACTCAAATGATTCGCGAACCCACTTTGAACTCCCGAACTTACCCAATGATTCGCGAACCCGCTAAGAACTCCCGAACTGATTCAAGTGATTCGCGATCCCCGAACTGACTCAAATGATTCGCGAACCCACTACCCACTCCCGAACTGGTTCAAATGATTTGCGATCCTAAAACTGACTCAAATGATTCGCGATCCCGCTCCGAACTCCCGAACTGACTCAAATGATTCGCGATTCCCAAACTGACTCAAATGATTCGCGAACCCACTTTGAACTCCCGAACTTACCCAATGATTCGCGAACCCGCTAAGAACTCCCGAACTGATTCAAGTGATTCGCGATCCCCGAACTGACTCAAATGATTCGCGAACCCACTACCCACTCCCGAACTGGTTCAAATGATTTGCGATCCTAAAACTGACTCAAATGATTCGCGATCCCGCTCCGAACTCCCGAACTGAATCAAATGATTTGCGATCCCAAAACTGACGCAAATGATTCGCGTACCCGCTACTAACGCCGAGTTATGAATATGCTTAACTTAGATCAAAACAAACCAACTTCAGTTTTATTCAAATTAAGGTTATGTATTTTTAAAACCAACTCCTCATATGTGTCTTTATTTTTATTTAGATTTTTACCTACCTTTTCTCTGTGTAAATAGTTTCCATTTTCACCTCTTTTAAATTTCCTCTATGTATATGCTAGATAAATAAACATGCCTTGCCAATTTTCTAATATTCTGTGTGTTACCTTAAAAAATTAATATTTAGAAATGTTACCAATTAATTTCAATTTCATTAATACTACTTTATAAAGTAAAATTGTCTTGATAGTAATTAATATTTTTCTTATTAGGTAATAAGAAGAATTCAACAGATTCCAGTGCCTCCAATCTGCATGATTCTGCATCCAGGCTTTGAAGCAAACTTTCTCAATCCCTATACCCTCCAGAACACTCATAATTATATATATATATATATATATATATATATATATATATATATATATATATATATATATATATATAGAAGCGACTATGGTCCATTTGTAATGAGAATTAGCAGGACTAATGAAATATAGAAATAGAATAAAACCACAACTTTAATTGCCTCTAAAGGACAATCAATGACTTGAAAACTTGTAATGAAATAAACTTTATATGTAAAAAGATATATTTTTATTTACAAATAGAAATTTAGTAAGAATGTCTTCTTTTTGAAAAATTGGCAATTCCGACATTTGGGATATCGGAGCTTTGTTAGCTGGAGCTGGGGCTTCAGAGTGGTCATTCCTTCCCGTGTTGTATCCCGGATACGCCAGGAGTTTCCAGATCTGGCTGGTCGCTATGTCGGCTGTCGGATACCTCTCGACTGAACCGGGATACATGGCGAGCAATTGTTTCCTTCTTTCGAGGGTCTCTCGAACTCGGCAGAAATGGCCATGGGAACAGGAATTGCCTGTAGCTCCTCAACAAAAGGTGCAGGGTCTACTATAACCTCCTCGAAGACGAGCCTCATTAGGTCATCAACGTAATCTTGAAAATATTTGTAAAAAAAGAATTTTATTTATTTGAAATAAAAATGTTTACAATAAAAGGTTTAGAAACGTACTGTATGTAGGCTTGGTTTTCAATGGCCTTGCAATGGGTTCTCCCTTCTTAGACTTGGGGAACACCACTTTGAACACTGGTTTCCCTGTTGCTTGTTCTCGACTGATGTTCTCGTTATGGTGTAGAACTGCAAGGAGCAATCTGCCAAAAACAAATTAGCCCATAAATCACAGGTTCCCTACATAATGCAATTGAAATATATATATATATTTATTACCTGCACAATATTCCCATGAAAGGAAACACTACATTTTTGGGTGTAAACTTCAGTATCAAGCTGTGGAAAGCCTCCAGCGGTGATGTCTGAAAGTGGTGACTTAACTTTGCCACATCTTTGAGAACCCTCTTGTTGCAGAGAACCTTCTCAACTCTGTGGAGTTCCAGCGATGCTTGTATGTAACGACAATGTAGAAATGTAAATTCCATGCATGTGATGCATTCAATAATATATATATTACCAGGGGTATAGTATGGCATAACAATAAATGTCTTGAATTTGATCAAAAAAACAAAACTTATTTAAATACCTGGATTAAACCATTTCGCAGCATTCTTGGACACACGGTCTGGATGGGCACACTTTGGGAAGATGGGGCTGTCGTGTACATGCACATTCTGAATGTGATTCACAATGGATGTCCACTTAGCCACCTTCTCTGGTCCTGTCGTAGAAGTTGAAGCACTCCAGTAGACATGGTTCCTTATGCTACGAAGCCACTTCTTCAAAACTACACACTCCTTGTTTTTTGATAGTTGCTCAAGCTTCTTTGACAGATCTGATTCAATGAGGTAAATGGGTATTGATAAAGTATGACTATTAACTAAACTATATTATGTACCGTATTTCACACTTAGTCACACTTTTTTTCATAGTTTGGCTGGTCCTGCGACTTATAGTCAGGTGCGACTTATTTATCAAAATTAATTTGACATGAACTGAGAGAAATCAACCAATAGAAAACATTACCGTCTCCAGCCGCCAGGGGGCGCTCTATGCTGCTCAGTTCTCCTGTAGTCTACACTGAAGACACAGAGCGCCCTCTTGTGGCTGGAGATGGTAATGTTTTCTCTTGGTTCTAAATAAATGCGACTTGCAGTCCAGTGCGACTTGTATATGTTTTTTTTCCTCGTCATGACGTATTTTTGTACTGATGCGACTTATACTCACGTGCGACTTATAGTCCGAAAAATACGGTAGTAAAAAAAAACAAAAAACAATTACCTTTCTCAAAACGCCACACATCATAAAACTGATTAATGCTGCGTTCTCTTAAATATTTCCGTATCTGAGTGTGACGGTCAGTCACGATGTAGCCGACTGTTAAGCCACTCGACTCTAGATGATCAAGACCTCTCTTTAGGCCCTCTTTCTCCATATGGTATCTACCGCCGACTTCATTACTCTAGGTATACAACACAGTAACATCAGTCATTTATAAACTTGTGGAAAATAGAAAACAAGTTGTTCATGATTTTACCTGAACAAGTTGAATGTCCAAAATAGTGCCGCTCTCTGTGTGCATCAACGTGTAACTCCCATATTTGGCTGAATGTCCTAAAATTAAACACGAGTAGATTTTATAAATTACATTAGACAATCAATAGTGTGTACATTATCAATCTTCAAACCTTGTTTTTTTATACAAAATAAAAAACTGTTACCAGGTGCGTCCGCACGCATGTCTCCGGCAAGGCCAATGTTTCCACTCGATCGAGAAAAGTCGAAGTATTATGTAAAGATCATAACTTGGAATTGCGTGGTACAAACGAAACGTTTCATTCTTACCTTTTTCACTTGGATGAATGATGCTCCGGTAAAATACGTGGCTGCAGATAACTGAAGGTTTCCGACGGGCGTACTACCAACAGTGGGCTGGCTCTCCCATTGCTTGCGGTAACCGCACTTGGGGCAAAGCTGGAGGAAAGCCACGTATGTACCAATCCGGCGTAGACTTACATCACTCTTGTGTTTACACATCGGGCATGTGGCAAACAGCTCACGCAGGCAGGTTTCAAACACAATGAATTTCTTATCCCCATAGATTGTCCTCTGCACAAACCTAAAGTAATACAAATTATAACCATATTTAATTTATACATCATGTTTTGGTACAGAATTAAACGTATGTGTACATTGCTTACGAAGATTCCTCAGATATTGTAGAGTCGCTTGGATTAAAGGTTGAATCACGAGGTTCCTCCTCCTCTTCTTCCTCCTCCAAGTCCAGTCTAGGTCTTTTATGTGGTCGAAATCCAGTAGCCTTTACAGGTTTTGATGAAAATGGTACATCATAAACAGCTGCAGTGGTTTCTGCGCCAACACTTTTGAAAGAAACTGCTGCTTGTAATCCTGAAAAAAGAAAAACTTTTTTTACACACACACACACACACACACACACACACACAATTTAAATCCATTTAACATGCCTTTGCTCCCAGTGTGTGTTTCTCTCCGTGTACCAGTAGATAGCTGTGTGCCGACAGACATCTCTGTCAGTTCTGTCTGTGTTCCCACTGACATTGTTTGTGGACGATCAGTCTGACATTCCACCTCCACGAACAAGCTTTTGGGCGATTCAATCTGTTTTGATGTACTCTACAAGAAAATTACAATATAAGTGCATTCCCCCACCACATTATATGTAGTTTGAAAAAATAGTAATTGAACATAATAGTTATTTAACTGGGGCTACAACTACACAGAAACAATTTGTAACTTTAAAATACTGATCAGACAACACATTTTAAAACAAGTTTAACCATTACTAAAATTAACCATGGTTTTACTTCAGTTACAAACAAAACAAAAACAGGGTTACTGTAGTGGAATCATGGTAAGCACAAAATAACCATGGTTTTGCTTATAGTAATCAATACTCCACAAAAAACATGATTACTAGTACACTTTACCACACTAAAACCATGGTTCATTTTCGTAAGGGAAAAACATTATATCTACACGTCTTTTCTCATTCATCCAAGTAATAAAAAATTTCATACTCATTTAAGCACGTACATAACCAAACTGAGCACCCAACTTCACGGTAAACATTGTGTTAGCATAGTGCTAGCGCGACACACTGATAAGACGCTCGGGAGAAAACAAACAAATTTTTTATAATCATACTTACAGGTTGTGATCCGGAGTTGCTTGTTGGTCCAAATAAAGTTGGTAATGAACCCACTTTTATGGCCAAACGCTTTGAAAATCCCGCTTTGAACTCACCGAGATTAGAAAAGCAGTCATCAGTGAAATGTTGTGAACACAACAAAAGGAATTTGTTGTACTGCTCTGGTATTGTGGTAAAGATGAATTTTAGCCATTGGTTCTTCTGATCTTCATTCTTTGGCAGTGAAAATAAAACAAACTTGCCTTTACAGTTAAAAACACACTGTCTCCTCGACATGACGGTATCACACTATGGCAAGCCGATTTAACTTTTAGTCATTCGCAGGATATGGATTCTTGATATCAACAATTCAATTTTCACTAGTTAAAATGTTCATTCTCGATATCATCAATTACATTTCCACTATAGTAACAATGTTAAATCTTGATATCAATCATTTTTAACCTGGGAATGCCAATAGGCAAGCCAAATTAACTTTTATTCATTCGCAGGATATGTACTTGGACAGAGAAATGGAGATAGTAGCTCGATTATAACGGAAAATTTAAAGGTTTTTACCGATAATAATAATTTGTCTTGAAGTAAAATCGCCTTACCTCAGAAAAGCCCGCCATTTCTGTCGCTGTGCGCGCCATCTGGACTAGCGCCTTTCAACTGACGTTTTCATGCAAGATTGACATTTAGTAAAAAAATAAATATGCATTGTGTTGACAAATTTACATTATATGGAACGTTAAGTAAAAAAAAGTAAAAAGTATTCAGTTCACTCAAAGTAAAAATAAAAATAATAATAAAAAACATTTAAAAAATATTTCCGTTTTGGTCATTATTATTTATTTTTTATATTACACTGCTTAAACACTTTGAGTAGAAAATCATGGAAAATAATTAACCCACAATCTAAATTTTTATTACGAATTATGTGTATTTTTTGTATTGTTGACATTTTTTTCATGAATATTAAGCACAATTTCGTCCAAAGTTCCCATTCCATTCATGAGTGTTTCATGAGAAATCACAGATAAATTAAAAGTAATTAAAAATGAATCACCCATTTTCAGTTCCCAATTATGAGGAGCTTCTATAAAATTATCTTCATCGATGCATTTCATATTCAGCACTCACACACTTGAGTAAATGAAATTCTAAAGCATCCAATCAAAAACAAAAATAACTTTAAAGGCTTCAAGGAATGAGAAAAGCCAAGCTAATATAAACTCACGCATGCACAACAGAATACAATTACCATGTTCTTATATGATGAAAATATAAAACATGTTTTATTTATTTTCTGTATATAGACATATACCACTTGAGATTTGGAGAAAAGCACATATGAAAGCTATTTTATGATGGATCTCATCACACAGCTGAATGCAGAGACAGAAAAGTTCTCAAATACAAATAGTAAAAAAAAAAAAACTTAGGAATTAAACGCTAAACGTTTCTAAAGCAAGTGGCTAATAACCGTTTTCTTCTGTACATGAGAAAATGTATACAAAATAAGAGATCTATCATTCAATAATAGATGGATTACAATATATACAATATCAGATGACGCCGTTTAGTGGGGGACGCATACTAAAGGACACTTTGAAGATGTGTTTCCAGGTCAAACCCGATGGAGGTTCAAACAATGGTTCAGACGGATACGTCGCAAACCAAAAAGGAAACAGAAGAAATCGTTCAAGTTTATCAGGAAAAGTTGGGTTTTTTGTATGGCTCCCATTGTGACTGCTTTTCCACAAGTGAATTCCAGACGATAAATACTTTCTCCTTTAGCTAAAAAGGCACTCTATGCAACTTGTTTAAAAGCTTTAATGCTGATTAACCACCATTGTTTGAACACCCGAAATCTCCCCGGACGGACTTATTGCCAAAGTATCTGGACACGAACGGAAGGGTTTGCACTCGATTCAGATGCGAAATACATCTCGAGGAGCTTCCAGACTAAAAAGCCAAGCGCCAAGACGTGGGCCGTCATCGACCGGCTGAGACTGGACTGGGTTTTCAGGCGTCTGTGGTCCTCTAAAGGCCGTCCTGGACACCGATCATGTCCTCGGCTCGCCGGTGCGTCTCGAGGGCCTTCACGGTGGATATATCCTGAGGCAGCTCGGACTTGCGTCGCATCAGAGGACGCTCTCTATGCTGATCTCTGTGGATCTGAGCAGAGAGAGGAAATCAAACCGCGTGAGATGAAATCTGCAGCAGGGTTATTATACAGCCACAGTTCACCTATAACAAGTAAAAGAGTCATTATTTGTGACCCTGGAGCACAAAACCATTTATGCATCATCTGAAAGCTTAATGAATAATCTTTCCATTGGTGTATGGTTTGTTAGGAGGAAAATATTTGTCTGAGATGCAACTATTAAAAAAATATAATAATCTGGAATTTGAGGGATGCAACAAAAATCTTTAAAGTTGTACAAATGATTTCTTAACAATGCATATTACTAGTTTTGATATATATTAACGTTAGGAAGTTTACTAAGTATCTTCATGGAACTTGAACGTTACTTAATATCCTAATGATTTTTGGCATAAAAGAGAAACACCATACAATGTATTGTTGTCTATTGCTACAAATATACCCCAGAGACTTGAGAATGGTTTTGTGCTGCTTATTCACAATCTCTTCTTTTGTGATCAAGAGAGGAAAGAAACCGGTTTCGTAATTGACATTTTCATTTTTGGGTTTCATTTTCCTTTTTAAAACTAAAACCATAAAAAAAAAAAAAAATTGTTATTTGAATTAAAATGAATGTTAACTAATAAATAAAAATAATAAAAATAAATAAATAAAAATAAATATATATACACACACACACATTAGCAGTCAAAAGTTTTTGAACAGTAAAAATTTTTTTTTCTTTGCAAGCCTGTATTTTTATTTTATTTGGAACAGCTGTTTTCTTTGTGAATATCTAATAAACTAATTTATTTCTGTGATGCGCAGCTGTATTTTCAGCATCATTACTCCAGTCTTCAGTGACACATAAAAAAACAGCTATTTTAAATTCTAATAATATTTCACAATTTTTACTGTACTTTTGATCAAAATAAATCCAGCCTCTGTGAAAGTCAAGAGCAGGTTTACTGTACCTGAGTGGCTTCTTCTTCTACGGTCTTCTTCAGCATCTTGTCATCATCTATGACCGGTCCGTCCGTCTCCATGTCCATCGGACCGCTGAAGCTGCTGGAGTCGATGTACTGCAGAAACTAAAGCAGAAAAAAACATTTTACAATACAGCAGTTTAAAAAAAAAACTAAGAAAGATAAATGCACATTAGTTATATAATTTCTAATGTTACCAAGCATGATGATTCTCATTAAATAAAGAACATCAGAGTCACTTCATGAGCATCTGAGCGTTTGATGTGAACAAAAGCATCTTATCACATGCACAGAACTGTAACAGTATTCACGGCAACCCGTCAAAATAAAAGTCCGGTTTGATTTGAAGACATTGTGCCTATTAATATTTTTCCGAAGAATGTACAAAGCCTACTATTATCACTTAAATTATATTTTTAAGAAATAAATCACACAACATTCTTCCATGTTTTAATTTTAATAGTAAATCCCATTTGTTTGCAAAAAAAAAGTTAGCATAATTTTCAATAATTAAAAGATACATGAAATTAATGATTTATGCCTTCATTTGATAACCAGAAAAATGTAAATAAACAACACAGAATTTGAGTGAAACAAAAAAAATCCACTTTAAGAAAAAATGAATAAATTAAGTTGTTTCAGGCATTTAAATAATCAGACATGCTTAACCCTCTGGAGTCTAAGGGTATTTTTGGGGCCTTGAGAAGTTTTGTCATGCCCTGATATTTGTGCTTTTTTCAGTTTCTTATAAATATCTAAATGGGTAAAGTCTAATATCACTGTAATCAGCACAAACTGGGCTATAATAATATGTGAAATGCATGAATGTACATGATTGTATTTTTGAGAAAAAAAATGTTATGCATGGTTAGTGAAAAACTAAAAATGTTAAATCACTTGAATAAGGCAATAAAACACATACATAACATTGGTTCCCGGGATTGTTGAGAACTGGAGCTTGTAGCCTAGAATTTTTCTTTCTAAATGATGTGAAAATCATCTTGTTTACTCACTCACAGAAAACAATATATTGATTTAAATTTTCTAAGACACTTTTTGTTGGTAAAAGTCATATGCGAGTAGGCGTCAACTATCATGAATATCATTGTGATTTACACCTGAGAAGACAAAGGCCTGCATAATGAGCTGCATAATGAGCTGCATAATGAGCTGCATAATGAGCTGCATAATGAGCCTCCCATTCAACTGTGCCACTCTGAGGGAGGACTTACAAGAAAGAATGTGAGAACAAAATAAAAGTATATAATTTTATGTTTGTAGTTTATTAAGAATATATTTAATTATCCCACAACATAATTTAATATCCACTTGGGGGAGCAGTTAAACAGTTTATTAGGAACAATCAAAGCTGACTTTCAAACTAATTTTTTGGCATCCTCCAGTCACACAATCCTTCAGAAATCCTTTTAACAATCTTATTTTCTACCAAATAAACCCCATTTATCAGCATCATCATTATTATTATTATTATTAATGTTGAAAAGAGCTGATAATATTTTTCAGGTTTTTTTAGGGGGAATAAATCGAAAGAACTGCATTGTTGTTACATTTGTTAGAGTTATCTCTATTTGTCACATTTATATTATTACATCAAGCTTTTGAATGGTATAGTATTGTATATTGTTATTGAAACTTCATAATGTTTCACTTGATTATACATTTAGTCAGGAATTATAGTTTGGAAAAAGTATTTGGAAAAAGTCTAACTAGTAAAATGTTTACACGTTATGTGAAAACTAGTACAAATAAATAAAAGAGAGACTTACTCATGTTTATGATCTCTGCTGAATAAAGTACTTCATTCTTTTTTCTGAGGAAATCCATTTCTCAAATCCTCAACCACATCACATCTTTTTGGGGTGAATTATGTCTTAGTCCTCTCATCGCGAAGCAAACAGTAAAATAAAATAAAAACTTGAAGAACAGTCTGGCTGTCTTTTCTTCTGTGTGTGTGTATTCAAGCGCGCGCTTCAGTTTGAATCTGAATAGCGCGTTCAGCGCGGGGGGCGTGGTCACATTAGATATAATGAGCGGAAGTTATGAAAAACAGACATCGCGTTGTTTTCATATGGATTACTTTATCTCAGAATATTTGTTCGGCAGCACTTGTTTAGTTTAAAAGTAGACATTCCAGGCTTTCTATAGATATCTCTCTCATGTCTCTTCGTTGAGTATTCACGGAGTTACGGTTCATTTTAATGAAATGTTTGTACATGACGATCAGCGCAGATAGACTGCAGACAGCGCACTTTGTTTGTTATCTTTATTTTATAAGTGCACAAAGGTTTTTTGTTATTATGTCTGTATCCAAAAAAACTAGACCCTTTACAGATTCGATTGATGTATTGCTCTTATCTGTACGATTAAAACTGAGAGTGTAATTTAATTTCTTTTCAGGGTTATCAGGTGAAAATGACTCAAAACGCATATATGCGTTAATCGACTCGAAAGGGTTTTAAACATAAAATTTGTTAACCATAAAAAAAAAAACAGTAAGAATGTTTTAACATTTTATAGGGCCCTAAACTTGTAATATCCTTAATACTTTTAATAAACTGATGTGGACATTTTTAAGTTTCATGATTTAATTAAGTAGACAACTTTTTTACTATTAAAAAGGATTAAAACATTTACATAAAAAAAAAAAAAACAGAATGCAGAAAAATGTAAACGTAAAAAAACTGAATGGGGGGGGGGTTAATTTCTTTAGGAAAAAATATAAAACTGATTTCATAGGGCCCTATATATTATATATTCATGTAAATAAGTGACAAAAAGAACTAAAATGAATGGCACAGAGCCGTTTACCTGCGGGTTTAATTTAGCGAGATTCTCGATCTTGATCCACGCCTCCTCGCGCTCTTTCCACTTCACCTTTTCTCTAATGTTCAGAGAAAGAAAGAGTTTACCCACACGCCTCTGAGAGAGAGTGTGTGTGTGTGTGTGTGTGTGTGTGTGTGAAAGCACTTCCTACTTGTTCTTCTCGGCTCTGAACTGCTGTGTGCAGTCGTCAAACAGCTTCTGATTCATCTCCATGAAGAGCTTCAGAGCGTTATAGATCAGCCCATGGATCGTCCTGGAGACAGGAAGAGGAAGTGACAGCGTCTCAACACTGTAGATGCACTTCTGAACTCAGGATAAAACTCAAACTGATTTTGCACTTTCTCGGTATTGTGGAAGTTATTAGACAAACATAAAAAATAAATATATTTTTGGTATATAAATACACACACACACATTTATATTTATGTGTATTTGTTGCGCTTTCATATGCAAATGAGCTTTTTTCTGATTGGCTGACCTCTTTACAGGCGTAAAACTCATTATTCCGTTACCAAATGAGTCAATATTCTCAATAACTGGTGAAGTGCTGGTCTACAGAGTAAAGGCTTGTAAACAGTGGCTCACTTGTTCCAGTGGGTTTTGGAGTTTCGGTACAGCGAGGGGAACATGATGGGCAGGATCCTGGCAGCGTTATCGCTGATTAAACTCATGATGTACTCGTTATTCCAGTAGTAGAGCGCTCTCTCTGCGACCTGAGGACGACAGGAGTGTGATTAGAGTCAGACAGGGACTCCTTCATGAGCTCGAGCTGCTTCGGTGTGTCCAGCAGACCTGGAAGTGTGGACTGGACACACATTTGGCCAGCTGTCTGAAGAGCGGCTCCATCACTTTAACAAACTCTGACGGCTCGATGACGTCCAGGATCTCTTCCAGCTCGTTCAGAAACATCACTTCCTTTGGACTGTGAGTCTTTGGCCAGTATTTGAGAAGAGCCATCACCACCTGAAACCAACAAAACACTCCTCACACACTGCTCTGAAGACGGGAGGAATTCAGATTCCTTATGATTAATAAATCTCTTCTGCTCACTGGGGCTGTGTTCAGTGGATTAAAAAATACAGTAAAAATAGTGAAATAGTTTTGTAATGCAAACCAACTGGTTTCTGTGTGAATCTGTGTTAAAGTGTAATTTATTTCTGTGATGCTCCGCTGTATTTTCAGCATCATTCCTCCAGTCTTCAGTGTCACATGATCTTCAGAAATCATGAAAATATGATGATTTTAATATTTTTCTGTAAACCGTGATGCATTTTATTTTTTAAGGATTCACAAATGAACACAAAATGTTAAAAACAACAACATTTATTTGAAATATAAATATTTTTAACATTAGAAATGTCACTTTTGATCAATTAATGAATAAAAAACAAATTATTTTGATCTGTTAAAATCTCTTCTCGGCTGTTTTCAACATTGATAACAATCAGAAATGTTTCTTGAGCAGTAAATCATCATATTACTCTGATTTCTGAAGATCATGTGACACTGAAGACTGGAGGAATGATGCTGAAAATACAGCGGAGCATCACAGAAATACATTACACTTTAACACAGATTCACACAGAAACCAGTTGGTTTGCATTACAAAACTATTTCACAATTTTTACTGTATTTTTTAATCAAATGAATGCAGCCCCAGTGAGCAGAAGAGAGATTTATGTGACTGGTAGTGTGTAAATTATGAAGTGATCGCTGCTGAAAAGGCCAGGTATGCTGGTGAAAGCTAGTTGAAGAGAAGATGAACCGTCTGTAAGAGAGAAACACACCGGCTCAGTGAGCGTGCTGTCCTTCTCCAGAAACTGAACCACACAGTAAGCCAGCTGAAGAACCAGAAACAACAGCAGAATCAGTCAGTCGTCAGAGTCAAAGCCTGCCGCACTTCAACACTAAGAGACGAGTCACAGATTAATACAACTCTCTACTATTACTAACACACATGGAGGTCACGTTTTTATTTACTTACTTTCCTGAATGAGAATCGAATGTAATTTATGCAGAATTAAAATATGAAATATATTAAAACATAATATTTAATAAATTAAATATATTAAATGTTTCAGCAATTTTCAAGTTCCCAGCCTTTTTCAACTCGCGGCCCACACAACCAAACACATATGTTATTATATTAATATAATATTATTAATAACTCCACATATATATGTGAAATGATGCTATTATGTTATGACTTAGACATTTTTACATATATAAATAATATTATTATTTATTTAATAGTAATTGGCGGCCCACCTGCAATACCATCGCGACCCACTAGGGGCCGCGGACCACAGGTTGAAAACCACTGTTCTAGACATTATTTATTTATTCATAGAAATATTTATTTAAATGAATGTAATATTAATTATTTTTATTATTCAAATATAATTTATAATATAAAATAAACAAATTCAAACATAATTTTTTAATGTTTCCACAATTTTTTTTTTAAATTACTTATATATTCATATAATTATTTCTTTCTTTTTCTTAATAAATCTTGATTTATTATTGGTAATTATTCATGTATAATTATATAAAATACACATGCTCATTTATATATATTTAAAATGTTTCCGTAATTTTCTAGAAATTAGTTATTTATTCATAAATATATATATATTTATATAAATACATTATATATAATATTTGCAATAATTCATATAAAATAAATATATAGATCGATATAGACACACACATATATATGAAATAAAAACTTAATTTTGGGTGGAGGGGTGTAGAATTCGTCAATAATTATTAAGAAGGAACAAAAAAACTGATGTACTTTAATTCTGCATGAATTACCTTACAAATTTAAATCTTCAGTCAGAATTTTTTCTTTTTTTAAACGCTAATTTTTGTGAATTTCAGGAACAAATATGCAAAATTATCGTTAATAATGTCCTAATTTAAAGTGTAAACTCTTAATGCTCTCTCTCTATATATAATCGATCAGCATCAAATCAACAAAGTGTCTTAAGTTCTTAATAAAACTCACTGAGAGTAATTTGGGCATAAGCTCCAGGTCGTACCTGTGGGTGATGAACACTGAGGGACTTGACTTTATGCAAAGGTAACAACACTTTTAAAAGGAAGATTTTGTGCTCTTCTTTCAGCGGTAAGGCGAAGCCGTTAATGATGCTGGAGGAAGAGAGACCTCATTAGAGCAGAGTAAACGAGCTGTAACTCTTAATAAAACATGATGAAAGGCACTAATAATGTCAGCTCTAAGCAGCAGTGATTCGTCAGGATAATACAGCATCACACTGATTCTTTCTAATGTCGCTTGGATTTGAGAGGAATAAACAGATTTTATTAGCATTGTTTCATACCTTCCTAATATTTCCAGTAGCTCGGCTATTCCGTTATGATGCTCTGTTTCATAGATGAACCTGTACCAGACAAAAAAAATGAGACTGAAAACAACATTTGAAGTCACCATACATTTGTGTTTTTGAAAGTCTCATTCTAATCAGGGCTGCATCTGTTTGATGAAAATACAGTAAAAATTGTGAAATATTATTTAAATTTAAAACATCTGTTTTCTGTGTGAATCTGTGTTAAAATGTAATGTATTTCTGTGATGCTCCGCTGTATTTTCAGCATCATTCCTCCAGTCTTCAGTGTCACATGATCTTCAGAAATCATGAAAATATGATGATTTTAATATTTTTCTGTAAACTGTGATGCATTTTTTTTTCAGGATTCCCAGATGAACAGAAAGCTCAAAACAACAGCATTTATTTGAAACTGAAATATGTTGTAACATTGTATTAATTAAATATTAAGAATATTTATTATTATTATTTTGATTAATTTTGATCTGTAAAAATCTTCTCGGCATTTTCAAACATGATAATCAGAAATGTTTCTTCAGCTGAAAATTCAGCTGCGGATCACAGAAATAAAATACAATTTTACAGATATTAAAGATAGAAAACAGATATTTTACATTGTAATATTTCAAAATTTTACTGTATTTTTTTCTCGTACTTTACTGAACGAGAAACTATTAAAGTTGACATATGCATAACATACTGTATATACAGTATTGTTCAAAATAATAGCAGTACAATGTGACTAACCAGAATAATCAAGGTTTTTCGTATATTTTTTATTGCTACGTGGCAAACAAGTTACCAGTAGGTTCAGTAGATTGTCAGAAAACAAATGAGACCCAGCATTCATGATATGCACGCTCTTAAGGCTGTGCAATTGGGCAATTAGTTGAATTAGTTGAAAGGGGTGTGTTCAAAAAAATAGCAGTGTGGCATTCAATCACTGAGGTCATCAATTTTGTGAAGAAACAGGTGTGAATCAGGTGGCCCCTATTTAAGGATGAAGCCAACACTTGTTGAACATGCATTTGAAAGCTGAGGAAAATGGGTCGTTCAAGACATTGTTCAGAAGAACAGCGTACTTTGATTAAAAAGTTGATTAGAGAGGGGAAAACCTATAAAGAGGTGCAAAAAATGATAGGCTGTTCAGCTAAAATGATCTCCAATGCCTTAAAATGGAGAGCAAAACCAGAGAGACGTGGAAGAAAACGGAAGACAACCATCAAAATGGATAGAAGAATAACCAGAATGGCAAAGGCTCAGCCAATGATCACCTCCAGGATGATCAAAGACAGTCTGGAGTTACCTGTAAGTACTGTGACAGTTAGAAGACGTCTATGTGAAGCTAATCTATTTTCAAGAATCCCCCGCAAAGTCCCTCTGTTAAAAAAAGGCATGTGCAGAAGAGGTTACAATTTGCCAAAGAACACATCAACTGGCCTAAAGAGAAATGGAGGAACATTTTGTGGACTGATGAGAGTAAAATTGTTCTTTTTGGGTCCAAGGGCCACAGGCAGTTTGTGAGACAACCCCCAAACTCTGAATTCAAGCCACAGTACACAGTGAAGACAGTGAAGCATGGAGGTGCAAGCATCATGATATGGGCATGTTTCTCCTACTATGGTGTTGGGCCTATTTATCGCATACCAGGGATCATGGATCAGTTTGCATATGTTAAAATACTTGAAGAGGTCATGTTGCCCTATGCTGAAGAGGACATGCCCTTGAAATGGTTGTTTCAACAAGACAATGACCCAAAACACACTAGTAAACGGGCAAAGTCTTGGTTCCAAACCAACAAAATTAATGTTATGGAGTGGCCAGCCCAATCTCCAGACCTTAATCCAATTGAGAACTTGTGGGGTGATATCAAAAATGCTGTTTCTGAAGCAAAACCAAGAAATGTGAATGAATTGTGGAATGTTGTTAAAGAATCATGGAGTGGAATAACAGCTGAGAGGTGCCACAAGTTGGTTGACTCCATGCCACACAGATGTCAAGCAGTTTTAAAAAACTGTGGTCATACAACTAAATATTAGTTTAGTGATTCACAGGATTGCTAAATCCCAGAAAAAAAATGTTTGTACAAAATAGTTTTGAGTTTGTACAGTCAAAGGTAGACACTGCTATTTTTTTGAACACACCCCTTTCAACTAATTGCCCAATTGCACAGTCTTAAGAGCGTGCATATCATGAATGCTGGGTCTTGTTTGTTTTCTGACAATCTACTGAACCTACTGGTAACTTGTTTGCCACGTAGCAATAAAAAATATACTAAAAACCTTGATTATTCTGGTTAGTCACATTGTACTGCTATTATTTTGAACAAGACTGTATATATATATATATATATATATATATATATATATACATACACACAAATTTCTATGGGCCAAAAATTTATGTTGCATTATATCCAACTATATTATATTAAAAGTTACTACAATGTAAAAATTATATAACAAATTGAAAAAATTTGAAAAAGATTTTTTTTTAATATTAACATATTGTTTTTAAATTTCAGTGCAAAAAACAAACATTGCGAAAACAACAATATAATTCCGAAATGAAGATGGCATGTTTTCACTATATAGTCGAAAGCATTGCAAATCTTGTGTCATAGTTTGATCGAGTCTCACCTGTAGAAAATGTTATTAATCTGTTTCCTGATGTAGGCTCTGAGACCCAGGAACTTCCCGTAGATTCGGTGGAGACTCGTCTTCAGGAAGTCACGCTCTCGGGGGTCTTCGCTGTCAAACAGCTCCAGAAGCTGCCATCCAATCAGATTCAACATTCATTAATTATGCTAATGAGATGTGAAGTGAGCAGTCTATAACAATGCAAAAGTAACTTGAGGAGCCACACAAAGCATCTGTTTTCCAACTGGAGTCTTGTGCATGTGATTTTTAAATATGAACTGATTTTAATGAATGGTTTTTCAATGATATGTGATTCTAGAAAACAACACGTATTTCAACACACCTGCATCACAAACTTCTGGTCGATGTATTTCTTGGCTATGTTTGGTTGAAAGTCTGGCGACTCTAAAAACCGCAGGAAAAACTCGTAGACGAGCTGTGGAAGGAAAGATATGTATCTGAAATATGCATTTAATTATAAATTAGCAGTCATTGATTTAAGACTTTTTAAAGATACATTATTTTATCAATAATAAAAATAACGAATAACGATTACAATTTTTATAATAAAAAATACAATCTGGGTGAGTGTACAAATTCTAATTTTTACTGTATTACAGTGATTGTAATAAAATTACTTTATTAACGAGTAAAACACTTTACAACAAATAATACTATTATATACACTGATATTTGGGATCTGTGATGCGTTTTAATGAAGTTTCTTCAGCTCATCAAGGCTGCATTTATTTGATTAGAAATACAGTAAAAATTGTGTAATATTATTATCATTTAAAATACTTATATTTACCTGTTAAATATAATGTTTTTGGATTAATAAAAAGTTCAAAAGAAGAGCATTTATTTAAAATATAAATATTTTCTAACATTATACACTACAGTTCAACAGCTGAAAATTTACAAAAATGTTTTATTATATTGTATTATATTTTATTATGGTAATAATATTTCACAATTTTATGTTTTTATTTCTGTATTTCTGATTAAATGAATGCAGCCCAAAGGTTTGGGGTCGGTGAGATTTTTATATATTTTTGATTTGAAAGAAGTCTCTTCTGCACACCAAGGCTGCATTTATTTAGTCAAAATTACAGTAAAAATTTTAAATATTATTACAACTTAAACCAGCTGTTTTCTATGTGACTATCTATTAAACTCTAATTTATTTCTGTGATGCTCCGCTGTATTTCCAGCATCATTCCTCCAGTCTTCAGTGTCACATGATCTTCAGAAATCATTAAAATATTAATACTTTTGTGGAAACTGTGATGCATTTTATTTTTCAGGATCCAGAGATGAACAGAAAGTTGAAAAGCACAGTCTTTACTGTCACTTCTGATCGACTGAATGCGTCCTCGATGAATAAAAGGATGAATTTCTTATGAATGTCCAGGTGTTCATCACCTGCAGGTGAGGCCAGGACGCTTCTAACGTGGGTTCATCCTCCTCGGGGTCAAACTCTGCGCCCGTTGGGTTGGATGATGGAGGTAACGTCCTAAACATGTTGACTGCAAACTGAAACAAACCACATAAAACTGTAGTGAAGAACAATGTGTGCATGGATTCATATCTGAGTCTTTATAGCTTGTTGATTAAAGTGTCCTCCCGATCGCAGCACTTTGAAGTTCTTAGCTTTAATCATCAAAGTGCTGTGTGTGTGTTTTCAATGGGATGTGATGCAGGAAATGTGCTTGAGAACATATTGTCATGCTTATTTCACTAGCGCATTTGCACTTCGATAGGCTCTGATAAATATCAAAGAGATGTAATTCAGCGCCGCATCAGGTCTGTAGCTGAACGCAAAGCTGTCGGTAAAAAACTGAGCTTTAAATGGATAATCTGATTCGGAGGAGCCCAAAACGCTCAACACAACCTCATACGGCCGTGTGATATACAGTACAGACCAAAAGTTTGGAAACATTACTATTTTTAATGTTTTTGAAAGAAGTTTCTTCTGCTCATCAAGCCTGCATTTATTTGATCAAAAATACAGAAAAAAACTGTAATATTGTGATATATTATTACAATTTAAAATAACTGTTTTAAAATTTATTATACTTTCAATTATCATTTATTTCTGTGATGCAAAGCTGCATTTTTAGGATCATTATCACATGATCCTTTAGAAATCATTCTAATATGATGATTCATTATCAAAGCTGGAAACAGTTCTGCTGCTTAATATTTCTTCAGAACATGTGATACTTTTTTAGGATACTTTGATGAATGAAAAGTAAAAAAAAAAAGAAGCTATGTTTTTAAAATATAAATATTTTGTAATAACAATATACACTACTGGTCAGTGATTTGGGGTCTTTATTTTTTTTTTTTATAAAATCAATACTTTTATTCAGCAAGGATGTGTTAAATTGATAAAAAGTGATAGCAAAGAAAATATATTATTAGATTTTTTTTTAATTTTGAATAAATGCAGTTCTTTTAACCTTTTATTGATCAAATATATTAGACAGCAGAACTGTTTCCAACACTCATAATAAATCAGAATATTAGAATGATTTCTAAATGATCATGTGATCGACTGATGTTACATGTGACACTGAAGCTGGAGGAATGATGCTGAAAATACAGCTGCGCATCACAGAAATAAATTATTATTTTTAAGTATATTCAAAAAGAAAACTATTATTTTTAATTGTAATAATATTTCACAATATTATAGTTTTTTCTGTATTTTCGATCAAATAAATGCAGGCTTGATGAACAGAAGAAACTTCTTTCAAAAACATTCAAATAGTAATGTTTCCAAAGTTTTGGTCTGTACTGTATATATATATATATATATATATATATATATATATATACACCAAAATATGCATGTTATTAAAAGATGTGTTTGTTTCTTCATCAGAAATTGCATCTCGTTCACTGCAAGTGAATGGGTGCCGTCAGAATGAGAGTCTAATAAAAACATCACAATAATCCACAGCACTCCAGTCCATCAGTGAACATCTGGAGAAGACAAAACCTGAAACACATCCAGCATTAAGATGATTTTATCTCAAACACATAGAGTCTATAATCCAGAATAACACTTCCTCCAGTGAAAGAGTGTTCTGGTCTGAATCAGGAGAGAAATCTGCACAGATCAAGCAGCGTTTAAACAGATCTGTGTCTGGATTCTGATGTGAGAGACGACAGAAGATGCACTTTTTGTCTTCTCCAGATGTTAACTGATGGACTGGAGTGCTGTGATGAGCTGTTTGGGCTCTCAATCTGACGGCACCCATTCACTGCAGAGCATCCACTGATGAGACACTGATGCGATGTTTTCTGTGTGTCCCCACCATGTGCACCACCTCGGGGTAGATGGGCTCGGTGATGACGTTCCTGTTGTGGGTGATGTACTCCACCATCTCGCTGAGCGCCGCACGCTTCACCTCTTTCCATTTCAGGTCACTCAAGGGGTCAGAGGTGAAGTCGAAGAGGACGCAGCACTGACGCAGCTTCTGCACGAATAACTTCTCCTGCTCGGCCGGAGGAACATCTACAGACACGGAGAGTCACGTTAAAGCCTCAAACTCTTCTGTCTCTGATAGTTTAAAGTGTTTGATCAACTCGAAGTGTTCCGCTCGACTCAGATCTCTCCTGATTGTGATCAAGTAAAGGTCAGAATGAGGTCAGTAATGATGAACTCTTCCTGGACTGAAGCAGCTCAGCTTTACTTGATTCTCCATCAATCATTCATTGATCAATCATTCACACATTACTGGAGATATAGAGTGATATTCAGATCCGTTTATGTCAGTTTCTGCTCTACTGTTAGAAGGATGTTGTTTTATTTCAGCACAAAGACGAGTAGGCGGCTCTTCGATGTTATCTGGGATGCATGAGAGCAAACACAATGCTGTCACATGCTTTCAGACACCTCAAATTATAAATGTTCGATTAAGCGTTCATTAAAGGTTTGAGTGAACTATTATGAATCGCACAAACCTCCTCAACACGTCACGTAACGTTCACAAATATCCGGTGTGCGTTAAACAATGCATCTTTCTGGAAGTGCATTGCATTGAATGATTCAGAATCTCACACAGTGTGGTATAATGCACTAATGCACTTTCATAATGTTCAAAGCATGCATGCAAAAGTTAAATATCAAATCAGAGATGTCTAATCTCAAAGCTCCATTTAAAATGCATATTTAAAACAATGCAAAGCATGCAACAAATGCATTATTAATGCATGAATGATTACAATCATCTGTCTGTGTGTGTGTGTGTGTGTGAAGGATGCAGTCTCTCAAAGCTCTGTGGCTTGAGGATACATGCATGCTTTCTTCCTGAAGCTGTGACATCACTTCCCCTGACATCAGTGCTCTGTTCAGGGGGGATGGGACACTGTTAAACAGACCCCCTCCTACTCAACCAGCACATTGTAAACATTCACCCGAGCAACATGCATGCTCCAAAGATTTATGCATGTAGTAAAAACCCAAATGCATGGCTAGAAAATGCTTCAAATGCAGTCTGCACAGTGTGAGGCTAAAACAGAGGTTTGTATCTACACCAGAGTCTCCCGAATAAAGCACAGTCTTCTGCTTTCGTGACGCTGGACACAAATCATGGCATAGCAAGCTCCCTCGTCTCTCCCTGCCCACACAGACACAACAAGACAAACGTCTGACCTCTCAAGTGCATCAGGGCCATCGGCTGAAAGGGCCCGTTGGCGCTCGGAGCATCCAGAACCATCCTGGCCTCCTCTCTAGAGCATCTCAACATCTAGGGCTCGGACGAGCGGTTAGCCTCTCCGCAGAAAATGAAGCTCCGCTGCTGGAGGGAAGCAGCTACTTAGTGATGTCAGCCATCAAAGGGAGGCTGCTGATTGGCCGGAGGAGATCACATGATCTCTAGCAGCAGAGGGCTGGCTGGGGATGCTGCTGATTGGCTGGCAGGGGACGGGGAGGGACTTATGAATTCATAAGTCTTATAATATTTTATCAAAACAATAAAAGTCCCATACGACAATTTTTATCCAAAATCTGTTTTTCATAATAACGATTCAGATTAAAAATTTTAATCGGCAAACTAAATAAATAAATGGTGCCTAATCAATTTGTTTAATAAATCTTTAACAATTTATAAAACATCTAACAATATCAGTTCCATATAAAACGTGTTTTATTTTACAAAACATTTTGTCTGTTTAGATTTGAATTAAATCAGTGTTTTTATGATTTTATATTAATTCAGCATCCGAAACAGTAGTAATAATTAAATAAATGCATAAAATATAAACCTAACCTAAACACCTTAGCAACCACTTACTATAACCGTAGAAACAACCCACACTGACCTAGCAACCGCATTTGAACACACTAAACGCACTTCACAAAAGCGTCTACATCACATTCTTACTCATCATCAAACTCTGATGTTTTCTGAATAATGCAATCTGTTGTTTCACTAAAATGCATCGTTTAGCAGGAAACACGTCTCCTGTGCGGGAAACACAAGCCCTGTGCGCTGCTGGTAAACGAGAGAAAGAGCTGACACACCAGATACTGACAGAAGATCGAGAGAGAGAGAGAGAGAGAGAGAGAGAGAGAGAGAGAGAGAGACCGCAGCACTACACTGACAGGAAACTACATCAACACCTGCAGCTGCTCATCTGCTCACACACACACACACACACTCACAGTCACACGCGCACACACACACACACACACACACATACACACATACACACAGATACACACACACACACACACTCACAGTCACACGCGCACACACACACACACAGACAGACACACACAGACACACACACACACACACACACACACACACACACACACTTTTAATGTTTTTAAACACTTGTTCTGGTTTCTTCTGCTCATTAAGGCTGTATATTAACTCGATCAAAAATACAGAAAAAAAAGAGTAATATTCTGAAATATTTTTGCAATTTAAATTTACAGTTTTCCATTTTAATATACTTTAGAATATAATTAATTCTTATGTTGCAAAGCTGAATTTTGAACAGCCTTTCCTGTTACGTTAATTATTGTAACATTAAACACTGCACTGGTGAAAGTTTGGGTTGGGAACATTTTTTCTTTCTTTCTTTCTTTCTTTGAAAGAGATTAATGCTTTCATTCATCGAGGACGCCTTAAACTGGTCAAAAGTGGCAGTAAAGACATTTATAATGATAGAAAAGATTTCTGTTTCAAATAAATGCTGTTCTTTTGATCGTACATTATATGCACCAGTAATATTGCAGAACAGTTTTCAGGATCCAATCAGAGATCAGATCCTGCGCCTCACCTTTGAGCTTCTCTTCAAATATCCTTCACTTTTAAAGATGCAGACGAAACACATTTTTAGATTTTTGTTCTATATATATATATAAATAAAATCCACAATTAACAAATCGAAATTGTTTGTAATTTAAAATGTACAAATAGCTGCCCTTTTTTAAAGTGGCAGATTTGCAACTTTTTGTGTTTTTAAACATTTTTAACATAGTTTAACATTTTTTGGTAACAATTTATAATAAAGCTGCACAGTTTTAAAATTTTTTGATATGTTTTCAATAACAATCAACAATAAGCTTGCAATTTTTTTTGCAGTATGTTTTTTAATATTTTTTTGGGGTAAAAATTTACAATAAAGCCACACAGTTTAAATATTTTTTTAAAATGTTTTTTAATTATTATTATGTTTTTAATAACAATGTACAATAAGCTTGCAATTTTTGTGTGTGTTTTATGTTTTACAATTTACAAAAGTTTGCCGATTTTAATATTTCCCCCTGTTTTAAATCTTTTTTTCTGGTAACATTTTAAAACATTGTTACCTTTTTGCGTTACATTTTATGTAGCAATTTAGAATAGTTGCACATTTTTTTACATATCTTTATGGCTTCCAATTTACGATTAGTTTGTAAATTTGTAAACATGAATCTTTTGACATTTTGAAGGTTGCACATTTTTCTCATGTTTTTCTTATTTCCATGTGCTCAATCACAGGCGTGAACTGTTCGAGTCGGTTCATCTTCAATCACAGCAGCTCTGAGCTGTTTCCTGTTTCCTGTATCACTCAGAGGACTGTCACAGCAGACTGATTACAGATCAGTGGAGCTTAGAAACACTTGCATGAATCAACATCTCAATGCAAGGTTTAACATGTGCATGCATGTGTATATCTTATATTATATATATTTTATATGCATGTTTAAAATAAAGTGTTTGGATCCTCTAACTGTAGCTACCCATGTTCTTTCATAAATCTGTCACAAAGCATCAATGCAAAATGTATCATTTCTGCCCATACTTTAATTTATGCACAAATTTTAACCAAAGTACATCTTTAAAAAAAATAAAAAATTATCTTTCTTGCCAGTTCATCTCTATTAAAACAATTCCTCCACATGATCAGTATGAGACACATGCATCTCATTTTTATAATTTGCATTGCAGATATAAAATATTATACTAAATTTAGGCAGATTTTAAATAAATATATGTATTTAACTGAATTACCTCACGCTCTGAGTTTTCCTGCCCTCCTGTTTTACCCACTTTTGTAGATTCTGGTGAATCCAATAAAGAAAATACACACATTGACCTTATTTCTCCATCTAAAAAAAACAAAACAATGAAAAACATGACTTTTTGGCTAATAAAAACACACCATCTCACTGAGAGCTAGCTTTAGCAATCTGGCCAAACCTGGACTCCAACAGTGAATATATTAAAATGCATGCTATTTATTTTCATAGAAAAGCAGTTTGGACATTTCAGCACTCATTTGAGTAAAAATACTAGTTATTTCTAAACACGAGAAACCATCCATCTCACTCCGCTAGCAGGCTAACGTTAGCTTCGCCGCGAAAACGGACCACACACACACACATAAACTCACACACACACATGTTAAGTCATCTAAAGTGCTATGTTTCGCCTCCAGGGCTGTAAATCATTTCAATTTTATGAACTCGTGTGTATTTCTCTGTGACAAAGGCCAGTTTGTGATGAGCATAGCTGGAGTTAGCACACATGCTAATGTGTCGAGCTGACTGAAGATCACTCACGAGACTCACCTTCTCTTTCTTGGGTTTATTCGGCATCGCACTCAAACGTGTGTTTCAGTGTGTGTGTGTGTGTGTGTGTGTGTGTGTGTGTGTGTGTGAGATGCATCTGTTTCATTAGCAAACTGAACTAAACACATCATGGTGTCTGTAACTCGTTCTGCAATTCAGCTTCATTTTCCTCTTATTAAATAATGCGGTGCATTTCATATGTTATTTTTCACTGAGGAGAGCATTAATTATAAATAACGTGTGCATTATAAACATTTTTAATCTTGTGCATCTCTCAGTTTGAAATGTTGTGCACTGAAAGTATATCCTATTATCCTTCGCTGCCGTCTGGTGGACATCCGGGAACTACAGCGAAAACACGTGACAACTCGAGTCCAAGCTTAATGACGAAACTGAGGATAAGGAACTGAATTCAGTCGAAATAAAACAATTCAACATATTAATGTAAATCTGTGAAAATATCTCCAGTTGATCCCACAAACTCTGATCCTATCATTAGTTTGATCTGATGACCGAACAGTGAATATGAATAAACACATGTAGGAATAAATAAAAACATACAGAATATAAATGCATGAATAAATACATTTAAATATAAATATATGAAATGCATGAAACTAAATAAGCTAAAAAAGAGAAAAAATAAAATAAATAAATACAGAAAATAATTAATATAGTAAAGGGTAATTCAATTTTATTACATATCAGTGCTTTAAGTGGATGGTACTGTCTATGGTACGTACAGGTACCGCAACTTCCAAATATAGCTCTTAAGCGTACCACCACCTCTCCGTGCGCTCCGAGCGTACCGGTACGTTCATTTGGACATCTGTTTTAATAGAGGTTAATCCTTTGCCTTCACTGCCGCTTTTCAGAGCGCCCTTCACAATGCATGCTTCCTAATTCTTCCTAGTTCGGAGTGTGGATCGCGAATCATTTGAGTCAGTTCGGGAGTTCGGAGTAGTTTCGCGGATCATTTGAATCAGTTCGAGAAATCGGAGTGGGTTCGCGAATCATTTGAGTCAGTTCGGGAGTTCGTATTGGGTTCGCGAATCATTTGAGACAGTTTGGGGATTGCAAATCATTTGAATCAGTTCGGGAGTTCGGAGCTGCTTCGCGGATCATTTGAGTCAGTTTGGGAGTTCGGAGCTGCTTCGCGGATCATTTGAATCAATTCGAGAGTTCGGAGCGGGTTCGCGAATCATTTGAGTCAGTTTGGGGATTGCAAATCATTTGAATCAGTTCGGGAGTTCGGAGCTGCTTCGCGGATCATTTGAATCAATTCGAGAGTTCGGAGTGGGTTCGCGAATCATTTGAATCAATTCGGGAGTTCGGAGCGGGTCAATTAAAGCACTGCATATTAACTATATTTGTTTTTATCAAACCATTTATTTCTTTATTTTCCTGTTATTAAAGTTGCTTTTACAACAATTTTCAATAAGGTTTTATTAAAACTTTTTTTTAGTTTTTGTTTCCAAGAAAAAAAAAGATAATTTTTTTTTTTGTTTAAAAAATTAATTTATAAAATATAATATATTACTGTAATATTTAATTAAATTGATGCCGTCTCTTACACGTCTAGATAGAATGGTTTTCATATGGCTTAATATTTTTAATAAAGCTGTAATTGTTAACACATTTATATTATTATAAATATTTTCATAATGTATTTATTAGTAAGTTACAATAAGGTTGTATATTTTTAAACCCTTTTTATGTTGAAGTTGATAATAAGAACGCCTCATTTTAATTATTTTCATTTACTGTATTACAGTCATATTTTCAATAAAATATTTTTAAAAACCCTAAAAAATGTCAAGGTCCTAAAAACAGCCTTCAATGTATTGTGTGTCTTAAAAACACAATAATTAAATGCATGAATGAGTACATTTAAAAATAAATGCATCAATTAAATATGTGAGATAAATGAAAGATTAAGTAGATAAAAATTTAAAAGAATAAAAAACTTGTAAAAGGAACAGATTCAGACGCAGGAGGAGTGTTTCTGATACAGCAAGCTTTATTTCAGGATCCCGTCTTGTTAATAATACAGTATCAGAGTTTAAGTTACATTCAAACACTCAAAATCAACATTGGAATGTTAATTAATAAATACAAAACAAGTGTATACACAACTCAAACGAATATAAAAAGGGAATGTGGCATAGCGAGAGCTTTTACAAACAAAGCTGGAATGAACATGAACTGAATCAGTGATCGGAGCAAGAATCTGTTTCCAGACGAAGCGGTCAGTCGGTCAGTCGACCTCCTCCATGCGGGACGCGTCCTCGTCTCCCTCCAGCGCAGGCATGTCCTCGACGGGGGCCGAGCTCGGCTCTTCTGTGCACACGTCGTCCTCGTCGATGCCTGAAACACAAACCTGGTTTAGATGCTGGTTTGGGAAATGCAATCTGCTGTGTTTGAGTTCTCAGACGCACCTAAGCCCAGTTTGATCATCCTGTAGATGCGGTTGGAGTGTGTCTGTGGGTCGTCCAGCGTGAAGCCCGAGGAGAGCAGAGCCGTCTCGAACAGCAGGATCACCAGATCCTTCACTGATTTGTCGTTCTTGTCGGCTTCTGCTTTCTGGCGGAGCGTCTGGACGATGGGGTGATCGGGGTTGATCTCCAGGTGCTTCTTGGCTGCCATGTAGCCCATGGTGGAGTTATCCCTCAGAGCCTGGGCCTTCATGATCCGCTCCATGTTTGCCGTCCAGCCGTAGGTGCTTGTGACGATACAGCAGGGCGAAGACACCAGACGGTTCGAGACGGTCACCTGACGCACAGATCAACAGAGATTCGAGATCAGGGGTGCAAAAATCAGTGTAAAAGATTTAACTGAGTAATTAAAGATATTTAGTTTCTGAATTATATTTGACATGCATTTTGAAATATATAGCTGCCATTTAAATTTTAGGGAAAATGTGCAAATGATTTAAATATAAAATCTGTTTAAAATACTGACAAATTACATGGAATTAATATAAATAAGGTTAAAATTAATAAATAAAAAGATAAAAACCTTTTACATTTTAGAAACATAGTTGAAAAAAAAATTAAATAATTAACAAAATATAAGATTAAACTAAATAGATAAATTAGATTTTTTTTTAAAATAAATAAAAGAACAAATAAATAAAATAGAGTTTTTATTAATTTTATTTAAAAAACTTTAGCATTTTAGGAATAGTGTATAAATAAATAAGTAATTAACTAAATATAAGATCAAGCTAAATAGATAAATTTGATTTGATTACTTTTTAATAAAAATACAACAAATAAAATAAAATGGAGATTAAAATGTAATTTTGAAAATAAAAATAACACCCTTTTACATTTTAGGAACATAGTTAAATTTTTTTTGAATTAATTATAATGTAAGGTTAAACTAAATAGATTAATTAGATTTAACAAGAGATAAAAATACAGATTTAAATTAATAAAAAAAATAGATAAAAATATTTTACACTTTAGGAACAGTGTTAAAAAAAACAAATAATTAACAAAATACAAGATAAAACTAAATAGTTTTTAAAACAGAGAAAAATACATAAAATAAATAAAACTCTAGAGAGTAGAAAAAAAAATGAAATCAAATATTTTTCAAAATAACAAATGATTAAAATAAGAATTATTTAAAATATACAGCAAAATGTAGTGGGATGTAAATGTAACATCAAATAAATATTCTCCAAATAATGTTTTATATGTGTATAATATGTGAGTTGGATGAAACCTACATCTTTTATATGTTTAATACGTTATAGTTGATCTGTACCTTCTCCACTTTCTTCTCCAGGATGTCTTTCATGATCTTGCACAGGTTCTCAAACGTGGCCTTCTTCTCCTCCTGCTTCTTCTTCTCCTCCTCGTCCTCGGGCAGCTCCAGACCCTCTTTGGTCACCGAAACCAGGTTCTTTCCCTCGAACTCCTTCAGCTGCTGGACGCAGTATTCATCGATGGGCTCGATCATGTAGATCACCTCCAGACCGGCTTTACGCAGACGCTCCACAAAAGCAGAGTTGGCCACCTGATCTTTAGTCTCACCTTTGGAGAAGAAGAAGAAGAGCAAGCGTGAGTTACAGTCATGAATGCAGTGATGTGCAGAGCATGGAGAGCTCAGTGTGTCTGTACCAGTGATGTAGTAGATGTGCTTCTGACTGTCCTTCATGCGAGACACATAGTCCTTGAGGGACACCATCTCGTCTCCAGAAGACGATGTGTAATAGCGGAGCAGCTCTGAGAGTTTCTTCCTGTTCTGGGAGTCTTCATGGATGCCCAGCTGTGTGGCGGGAAAATACTCTTCAGTTATGACTCTTCATTTAAAGACGAGTGATGTTCAATAATATTATCAATCTGACTGCACTGAATTCAGAACTGTTGTGTTTTAGACACATTAAAGAATCTGAGGTTTTTGCTTTTTTGTAGCAATTTGCAATAAGGTTGTATTTTTAAAAAAAAATAAATATAGCTCAAATACAGCTAACAAAAGTGATAAATATTTAATAAAACTAAATATTTTCCAAATAATGATCTTTCACAGCTTAAATTGGGGCTTTTAACATGAAATGTAAAATTTGAGGGACATAATAAATAATAAAAAAATAATAATAATAAAATATTAAATTAAATAGATAGTGAATAAAAAAAAATATATATATATATATATATATATATATATATATATATATATATATATATATATATATATATATATATAAATAACAAATTTGGTATTCAAGCTATCAACATAATAAATAAAAATAAATAATAAAATATTAAATTAAATAGATAGTGAAAAAAAAAAATATATATATGTATATATATATATATA
Organism: Carassius auratus; assembly: GCF_003368295.1. Lineage (NCBI taxonomy): Eukaryota > Metazoa > Chordata > Actinopteri > Cypriniformes > Cyprinidae > Carassius > Carassius auratus. The sequence goes on from NW_020526156.1 coordinate 161,703, forward strand.
ACAAATTTGGTATTCAAGCTATCAACATAATAAAAATAAATAATAATAAAATATTAAACTAAATATATAGTGAATTAAAAATAATAAAAATAAATAAATAAAAAAAGATAAATATAACTAACAAATTGGGTATTCAAGCTATCGACTTTTAAACATTTATGTTTATAAATATGCTTCAAAAAAAAAAAAAAATCTTTTTAGTTACTATTTACAATAAAGTTTTAAATTTCTAACATTGATGTTTTTAAGTTAACGAGTGCATCAATATTTTATTTATTAAAAAAAAAATTCGTTTTAATTTTAATGTGCTTTTGTAAAATGCAGTGCAGTATTTAATCACCTTTATCCTGTTACAGTGAACTGAACCGAGTTTATCAGAATGACTCAGAATCAGAATATGGTACAAGTGATGGATTTTGTGACATTAAAGCTGTTATTTTCCTCTTTATCTCTGTTGAAGCTGCTTTGAATCCATCTCTAGTGTAGAAACGACGCCGAGTCGTCTGCTCACCTTGATGTTCTTGGAGAACTGCTCGTAGTATTTCTTGTAGTTGTCTTTGTCCTCGGAGAGTTCGGTGAAGAGCTCCAGACACTTCTTGACCAGGTTCTTGCGGATGACCTTCAGGATCTTGCTCTGCTGAAGCATCTCTCTGGAGATGTTGAGCGGCAGATCCTCAGAGTCCACAACACCCTTAATGAAGTCTGGTGAAGGAGACAGAGATCACATTAGGCTCTGAGGATCCTGGGAGATACCTCCTCCTGGATTCAGACACTTACTGAGGTATTCTGGGATGAGCTCGTCACAGTTGTCCATGATGAAGACCCTGCGCACGTACAGCTTGATGTTGTTCTTCTTCTTCTTGTTCTCGAACAGATCGAAGGGAGCTCTGCGAGGCACAAAGAGCAGCGCGCGGAACTCCAGCTGACCCTCCACAGAGAAGTGCTGCGAGGAGAGAAGGTCAGAGTTCAGGAGAACGGGATGTTTGGGACAGAGTCCTGCGCCTGCGATGCGTCATGTGTTTAATATCGCAACCACAAACACTCTGATCAATAGCATGCTACGTCGTCACATGATCTCTTTGTTATGTGTGGTGTCAGTTCTTTAGGAAATAAAAATGTTGCATGTTAAATATTATTTTAAAATATCATTTTTATCATCAAGTCTCATTGAATGAGTAAAAAAAAAGCAAAACCTACAAATAAATAAATAAATATTTTCCATTTTATTAATTTTTTTAAATGATTTATTCATTTTTTTTTTTTTTTTTGTATTTTTAAGAAATAGCTTTTCTTTAAATACATTTAATTTATAATAATAATAAAAAAATCTAAGGGATTAAAATCTATGGAAGCTATAGGGAGCTCTTTCACATAATCAACAACAGAGACCAAACTTAGATTAAATTACTATTCCCAAAAAAAATAAAAAAATAAATAAACACTAAAAAAAAAAAAAAAAATTATATGCAAATGCACATAATAAAGTTTTTAAATTCTAAAAATTTAAATTATATTTGTTATATATAATATATTAAACAGTGGCTCTCATGACCTTTGCTCTAATAACAGATTTATTTAAATATATGCTAAATAATTAAAACATCACTAACAGGTAAATAAGTAAAATATGAGTATGAAGGCTAATATTTAGCGAAGTTATCTTCTTTATAGCACACTAACGAGCTGAGTACAACTGAGGGAAATTAAATGCAACGTACCTTTTTCCAATCGTAAGCTTCATGTTTGATTAGTAATATGTATTGCTAAGAATTCATTTGAACAAGTTTAAAGTATTTAATTTTTGACTCAGATTTCAGATAGTTGCATCTCAGACAGATCTGGTCCGATCCTAACTAACACACATGGATGGAGAGAAGAGTTTGTGGTCACCTTGACGGCCAGGTGGTCCTCCCAGTCGTTGGTCAGACTCTTGTAGAATTCGCCGTACTCCTCGTTAGTGATGTCATCAGGGTTTCGGGTCCACAGGGGCTTGGTCTTGTTCAGCTCCTCCTGGTCGATGTACTTCTCCTTGATCTTCTTCTTCTTCTTCTTCTTGTCTTCGTGGTCCTCGTCGTCGGAGCCCACGTCTTCGATCTCGGGCTTGTCCTCGTCCTTCTCTTCCTCCTTCTTCTTCTCCTCCTTCTCCTCTTCCTCCGCCTCGTCGTCGCTCACCTCTTTGTCTCGCTCCTTCTCGACCTGAGATGATCGAATCGTTCAAACAAAAGCTGCACGTGAGGCTTTTAGATTTGCACAGATGCAATCAAGAGCTAAATAAGTCCGTTTCTATGAATGTTGGGATATAATTATATAATTCAGGATCCTTCGTGAATATTTGCTGCTGATGTTTTCATTTATTTTTGAGGATAAGATTTAAAAAATAAATATTTAATGTCTTTACATGTAAGATTTGAGAAGCATAAACATTGGAATGTGTTATTAAATCACTGAATTATTGCCTTTGAAGTTAATTTAACTTTGTTTAATAAGCTACTGTTTGTTTTTTATTTATACAAGCTTTTTATTTTAAAACGGTCTTTAAATGTAAAAGACACATTATAAATGTAATCAATATTATAAAATATTTTACAAATATTTAATTAGTATATTTAAGATTAAAAAAGGGGGAAAAAAGGAATTTAATTTGTTTAGATGTGTGTCATGAAACCTTTTACAGGAATCAAAACACCATAAACATGTGAATGTGTTCCTAAATTATTCAAATATTAATTAAGTTGATATAACAATTTAACTATATTTTTTATATACATTTGAATTTTTTATATAATTTTTTTTAAATATAAAAAATAATCTATGGTTTAAGAAATGTAAAAAAATTTAATTGTCGAGATGCATGTCATGTGACCACATGTATGTTGTTAAATTACTGAAATATTAATATTTAACTATAATTTACAAGCTACTAAAGTTTTAATTATACAAACATCAAATCTTTTAAAATATTTAATGTTTTAAAAATGAAAAAAAATAAAATAAATATATATATATATATATATATATATATATATATATATATATATATATATATATATATATATATATATATATATATATATATATAATTGTTTATCTGCATGTCAGTAATAAACATTAAAGAAGCATAAACAGGAGAATGTGTTATTAAATTACTGAAATATCACCTTTTTTAAGTTATTAATTAATTATATTTTTTATTTACACAAATTTACAAAATTATATAAATTTTTTTAAATGTAAAAAAAATTAAAAAATATTTAAAATATGAAAAATATATAATACAAATGTTTAATTAGTATATTTTAAAATGATAATAATAATTTGTTTAGACGCATGTCATTTATAACCAACAGAGAAGGATAAACGTTTAATATTATTGAAATATTAACTCATGGAAGACTAAAAACAGAGTTTGTGACTGCCTTATTTTTCGATTAACGAGTCAAAGCGCTTACGAAGAGTGTGATGGGGTATCCGATGAACTGCGAGTGCTTCTTGACGATCTCTTTGATCCGTCGCTCTTCGATGTACTCCGTCTGATCCTCCTTCAGATGCAGGATCACCTTCGTTCCTCGACCGATCGGTTCGGCTGCAGAGACACAAACATCCGTTAACCTGCAGCTCACAGCGTTTCAGTCGAATCGATCACAGGATCACACCACACTCACAGCTGTCCACTTTAACAGTGAAGGATCCTCCGGCGGACGACTCCCAGGCGTACTGCTCGTCATCGTTGTGTTTGGTGATGACCGTGACCTTCTCGGCCACTAAGTAGGCGGAATAGAAGCCCACTCCGAACTGACCGATCATGGAGATGTCCGCTCCGGCCTGCAAAGCCTCCATGAAGGCCTTGGTGCCGGATTTGGCGATGGTTCCCAGGTTGTTGATGAGGTCAGCTTTGGTCATGCCGATGCCGGTGTCGATGAGGGTCAGCGTGCGCTCTTGTTTGTTGGGAATGATTTCGATTTTAAGGTCTTTTCCTGAGTCCAGCTTGCTCGGGTCTGTGAGACTCTCATAGCGGATTTTATCCAGAGCCTGGTGGAAGGTAATAATATTTAATTTAGTTTTACAGTTCCTTTAGATCAATTAAGCAGCGTTTATAAGACAGAAAATGTCATGTGCATCTTTGTATATTTTATTTTATTAATGAGTGTTTACGTGAAAAAGATGAAAGCTTTTTTTAATATATGAGTTAATTATCATTACTATTTTGCATTAAAATTCCTATTTCTTGTAATGTGCTTCGTTGTTATTACTTATGAATCACTCATTAATAAAAAAAAGTAAGTATTTTTCAAGAAAAATTGCTTAAGGACATGATTACTGAAGCAATTCTTTTTTTTTTTTATGTGACTTCATTATTATTATGCGTTATATTATTGTTATATTTTTGTAACATGCTTCTTTGTTTTTTATAATTTTATTACTCACTGTTTATGTTTTTACTGAAGTAATGTTTACTTAAAAGCAACACTTGAAAGCTACATGCTATTTTTATACTTTTATTTAAGTATATTAATTTATATTACTAGTTTAAAACACTCTGTTATATTGATTTTAAGAAACCAATAATTGTAATAATTACTTTTTTTTTTTAATGGCACGTAGCCTTCAATTATTTGTATTTAAATGTTTTTTTTTTTTTTTTTTATGTAATATTTACTTGCTAAAAACTTTACTTACTAAAAAATCTTGAAACCTACATGTCATTTTTTTATATAATGTTTTATAATATTAATTTGTAGTATTATTTTTAAAAACACCTTCTGTTAAATTGCTTGTGATGTGCTTTATTACAGATGTACAAGTCAGTAATAAAAATAACAATAATTAATTTAAAATATATATAATAAAAATACAAAAATAAAGTAAAATAGCTTAAGACATGTTTACTGAAGATTAAATGCAATTGTTTAATATGGTTTATTTATAATAAGCAACATGCTTATTCTTTTATTAATTTATTACTGACTAAACGGTCAACAATAATCACAATGTAGCCTTGAAGTAAAAATTGAAAAAATAAAAAAATAAATTAAAAAACATTTTTGTTTAACTTAACCTTAATTTATTATACATAATTTAATGATTATGAAAATTGTTTTAAAAATTAAAAAAGGATATATTACAAATATTTCTTTATCAGCATGTCATTAATCAACATTAAACATGCAAATGCGCAATTCCTGAAATATTACCTTAAATCACTGTTAATATAGTGATATTAACTGATAATATTTAATATAATAACTAAATAACTTCACTTATTTTTGTTTAATCTATTGACTGACTAAACCTAGTCTAGTTTCAGAAAAAAATGCATTAGCTAATTAATATTAAAAAATATATATTGTTGTGATTTGACGTTATTTTAAATTCCGATTTATGCATAATCATTAATAAACAAATTAAACATCGATTTTCTTTTTGTAGTGTTATCGAGTATAGATATGAGTATGCACACTTTGAATGTAGTTAGGGTTATTACTACGTTACTCACTAGTCACTATACTATTACTCAAGTCTTTGACAGCACAGATGCGTACATCTGAAGAGTTGGAGATGAGCTCCCTGAGGAAGATCTCTTTGTTGGAATAGAAAGTGTTGATGATGAGAGACATGAGCTGAGCGATCTCAGCCTGGAAGGCGAAGGTTTCTGCTTCCTCCTCCATCATCGGCTGCTCGTGTTCCTCCGGCATCTGGAACACAAACACACTCTTATTATACAGTTGTATTCTAGGGTGTTACGCAATAAATCCAACTATTGTTTTTGTCTTAAAAAGTGAAAAGTGTGTAGATGTATGAAAGCAAAACCAGATAAAGTTATCAACAAGATCCAGAAATTGAAAGTGAAAGCACTGAAGCTCGGCTTATAGAAGCAAAAGAGGAACTAATTTCAGAACAAATAATACTAATTTCTGATGCATTGTAGTTAAATATTTATTTATTATTTTGAGGAGGTTGATTGGTATTTAATACTATTTGTGCAATAATTATAGCCCATTAATTGCCACTTATATATATATATATATATATATATATATATATATATATATATATTAATCAGTCAGTAAAAAAAAAAAAAAATTTTTTTTGAACCAAGTAAAATTGTTTAAATGAAGACATTACTGAATAAATGCATTTCATAAAAATGCATGATCAATGCAATTGTTTAAAAAAAGATTTAATAATTAATTTGCATTCATTTAAAAAGCATTGTTGTATTATTTTTAATTAATTACTGACTAAACTAATAGTTTTACTATTTATTTAATACTTTGAGGAGATCGTTTGGTACCAAATACTATTTGTGCAATAATTATAATCCATTAATAGCCACTTAAAAAAAATTATAATATTAATCAGTCAATAATACATTTTCTTTTTTAAATAGATCTTCTCCGTTTTAGTTCAATAATGTTTATTTACTATTTTGCAATAATTATGTTCCATTAATGGCTACTTAAAAATATTTTAAAAGTTATACTATACTGTATAACCTTTCTAAGTCATTTAAGAATCATAACATGGTTTAATTCACATGCATTAATTCTATATTCTAATATATTGAGTCCCACGCAAAGGCGGAACTCGAGCGCCTCCTATCGGTCCGAGCCGCTCATTACAAGCTTCTAGAAGATACTAAACTCTTTAACATGCGGCACAAATAAGTGAATTAGACACTGAACTGCATACTTTTCAGATATTAAAAACACCAGTGCATTCTGTTACACTTTAAGCTTTAATAATATCAACAACGTCTATAAAATCACATATAATGAGGTCCGTGCATGTGTAATAACTCCTCGAATGCGTTCATAAGCGCATTTAACGTTTAATCTGATGGAAATCCTCTGAGGTAATTTAACAACTCCAGATGGTCTGAGGACTGCAATATGGTGATTTAAACACACTAACAGCAACCTAATGATGTTGAAACACATTTGAAATTGAGATAGGAAATTAAAAAACTAGCGCAGCGGTTTCTCAACTGTCAAAAGAGTGTTGACGAACAGATGAAGCGCGAATAAACGGCGAATATCACGGCGAAAAGAGATAAAAGTTAAGTGAGTCGGGATGTTATTTAGAGTCTGTATTCTTACCTTGAACGGTGTGTTAGAGTAAGTTATATTAAGCTGCTGTCTTTAAGGCTTGTAGAGTTTTCTCCTCAGCTGTCACTGAGCTCCGGGGGATCCTCTTATATACGTAAATACGGGAGCGCGGACGCTCCAGAAATCTCTCGAATCTTCTCAACGCTTTCCAATGGACGCAGGGGGAGAGGCTTGACTGTCAATCATCCCCGCGCGCCTCCGTTTACAACCGTTAAAGGGGCGTGGCCGAAACTGAGGTGAAATTTCTAGATCGTTTGAAGCGAAATAAAAAGTGACTCCAGATCATCTTTATCATTCATTTATTAAAAACTTTCATCTTTGGTTTACAAAAAAAAAAAAAAAAAAAAACTAAAAACAACAACAACGAAAAATTTTTATTATAAAAGGTCAGAAAATTCGATTTTTTTTTTTGGTACAGTAACTACAAACACACAAAAAAGCATTACAAGAAATTCATTTAGCTAGTTAACGTTTCTCTTTTGGATTGTTTTTACAAAAGTAATAAATTAAATGCATTAACAGTTTAGCGCTATTTACACTTAAACTCTTTAGTCAACTTCCTCCATTCTAGAACTGTCTTCATCGCCTTCTAGAACCGGCATGTCTTCTTCAGCAGGTTGAGTAATGTCTTCTACAGTAGATTCATCATCATCAATGCCTGAAAGAGAAGAGATTAAATATAATTAAGTCATTTTTTCACAATGAAATTTCATTTATGACTACACCCTTAAAAATAAAGGCTTTACAAGAACCATTTTTGGTTTCCCAAAGAACCTTTCATTGAACAGTTCTTAAAAGAATCATTTTTTATAAGTGTGAAGAACATTTTAACCTATTTTTTCCATTAGAAAGAACATTAAGTTCAATGGAAAGGTTCCATGGATGTTAAAGGTTCTTCCTGGAATCAAAGTCAACCTTTATTTTTAAGAGTCTAATGGTGGACTGAAATGTTTAAGTGGATAATAAAAATAAAAAATAAAACATTATTTGTCAGTGTGAAGTGCATTTTAATCATCTTAAGACACTTTTTTTTCCCACTATGCATTGGAAAGGTTCTATTGATGGTTCTAGATGCAAAAAATTGAGAGTGTAGTGGTGGACTGATATTTTACCAATAACTATTAATGCATTAATAATGGTGATAAACTCTAGGCTAGTGTGTATAAATGTTTAATTTTTGAAGTCATCCATCATCTTACCAAGACCAAGTTTGATCATCCTGTAGATGCGGTTGGCGTGTGTTTGTGGGTCTTCCAGAGTGAATCCAGAGGAAAGCAGAGCGGTTTCGAACAGCAGGATCACCAAGTCTTTCACAGCCTTGTCGTTCTTGTCAGCTTCTGCTTTGTCTCTGAGGGTCTCGACGATGGGATGGACGGGGTTGATCTCTAGGTGCTTTTTAGCGGTCATGTAGCCCATGGTGGAGTTATCCCTCAAGGCCTGAGACTTCATGATCCTCTCCATGTTGGCCGTCCATCCGTAGGTGCTTGTGACGATACAGCAGGGCGAAGCCACCAGACGGTTTGAGACGGTCACCTGTTTGGACACACTATCATTTAATGGCTCTGAAGAGTGTGCACTTCAAAACCAAAGTCTCGCATGCTAACGGCTCATACCTTCTCAATCTTTTTGTCCAGGATGTCTTTCATGATCTTGCATAAGTTCTCATATTTGGCCTTTAAATCTTCCTGCTTCTTCTTCTCCTCCTCGTCCTCGGGCAGCTCCAGACCCTCTTTGGTCACTGAAACCAGGTTCTTGCCATCGTATTCCTTCAGCTGCTGGACGCAGTATTCATCGATGGGCTCGATCATGTAGATCACCTCCAGACCGGCTTTACGCAGACGCTCCACAAAAGCAGAGTTGGCCACCTGATCTTTAGTCTCACCTTTGGAGAAGAAGAAGAAGAGCAAGGTTTATAAGAAAATGAATTGTGTGTTAAAATAATGTTTAAATTAATATTCCCAAATACTAACCAGTGATGTAGTAGATGTGCTTCTGACTGTCCTTCATGCGAGACACATAGTCCTTGAGGGACACCATCTCGTCTCCAGAAGATGATGTGTAATAGCGAAGCAGCTCTGAGAGTTTCTTCCTGTTCTGGGAGTCTTCATGGATGCCCAGCTGCAATTGGGAAAATCCATTTTAGCCTGGAAGTATGATAGATGTGATTTTCAATAACTTCTCGAAAAGTGAACACACCTTGATGTTCTTGGAGAACTGCTCGTAGAACTTCTTGTAGTTGTCTTTGTCCTCGGAGAGTTCGATGAAGAGCTCCAGACACTTCTTGACCAGGTTCTTGCGGATGACCTTCAGGATCTTGCTCTGCTGAAGCATCTCTCTGGAGATGTTGAGCGGCAGATCCTCAGAGTCCACAACACCCTTAATGAAGTCTGGTGAAGAAAGTTGAACTCGTTTACATCCAAACTCACTCGTCAAATTAATATCACATGTATAATTTCTAGGAATTGTTTGCAAATGAAGACACTTACTGAGGTATTCTGGAATGAGCTCCTCACAGTTGTCCATGATAAAGACCCTGCGCACGTACAGCTTGATGTTGTTTCTTTTTTTCTTGTTCTCGAAAAGGTCAAAAGAGGCTCTTCTGGGTACAAACAATAGAGCGCGGAACTCCAATTGGCCCTCAACTGAGAAGTGCTGCAACAACAAGACGATTGGTGGTTTAACAAAAAGAAAATTGATGGTTTAAAAACAGGACGATTGGTGGTTTAAAATCAAGATGATTGGTGGTTTAAAAACTCAATGATTGGTGGTTTAAAAACAAGATGATTGGTGGTTTAAAAACAAGAATATTGGTGGTTTGAAACAAGATGATTGGGGGATTAACAAAAAGACAATTAATGGTTTAAAAACAAGACGATTGGTGGTTTAATCATCTAGTCTACTCAATAAGATCTCCATCCATTTCTGACTCAATATTCCTACCAACCTTAACAGCCAGGTGGTCCTCCCAGTCGTTGCTCAGACTCTTGTAGAACTCGCCGTACTCCTCGTTAGTGATGTCATCAGGGTTACGGGTCCACAGGGGCTTGGTCTTGTTCAGCTCCTGAGCGTCAATGTACTTTTCCTTGACCTTCTTCTTCCTCTTGTTCTGACCATCTTTGGTGTCTTCATCTTCATCGGCGCCCAAGTCCTCAATCTTGGGTTTGTCTTTCTCATCGCCGGCCGCCACCTCCTCCTCCTTTTCTCCTTCTTCAAGGTCAACCTCTTTCTCTCTCTGTTTCTCAACCTGCAAGATGAAAATCAATGGTTTATTTGTTCAAGTGGAGAGGAAGCAAGGTTTGCAGTACTTGTACCAAAGTACAAGGACTTACGAAGAGCGTAATGGGGTAACCGATGAACTGAGAGTGCTTCTTCACGACTTCCTTGATGCGCTTCTCCTCAACATATTCGGATTGATCCTCTTTAAGGTGGAGAATGACTTTGGTGCCACGCCCAATGGATGGACCTGTAATTCCAAAGCAAATGCATAAGTCAAGTTCCAGTCCTTTTATAGACTAAAAAAGCAATAAAACACTTATGAGGGCTCATACCGTAGTCTGGCTTCACTGTGAAGGATCCACCAGCTGCAGATTCCCAGATGTACTGCTCGTCATCGTTGTGTTTGGTGATGACCGTGACCTTCTCGGCCACTAAGTAGGCGGAATAGAAGCCCACTCCGAACTGACCGATCATGGAGATGTCCGCTCCGGCCTGCAGAGCCTCCATGAAGGCCTTGGTGCCGGATTTGGCGATGGTTCCCAGGTTGTTGATGAGGTCAGCTTTGGTCATGCCGATGCCGGTGTCGATGACTGTAAGCGTGCGCTCTTTCTGATCGGGGATGAGTTCAATCTTCAGGTCCTTGCATGAGTCGAGTTTGCTAGGGTCCGTCAAGCTCTCATATCTGATCTTGTCCAACGCCTGTTTTGAAGATATATGCATTGCATTTTTGGAACGAACATTGGCACATAAACGGAGAACGCACTGATTGACTTACATCTGAAGAGTTGGAGATGAGCTCCCTGAGGAAGATCTCTTTGTTGGAATAGAAAGTGTTGATGATGAGAGACATGAGCTGAGCGATCTCAGCCTGGAAGGCGAAGGTTTCTGCTTCCTCCTCCATCGTGGGCTGTGTGGCGTTCTCAGGCATCTGCATAAAACATACATAATCAGGATTATAAATAAGGATTCTGGAATATCAAGTCTTAATAAATTTGGAAAAAAACAAACAAATGTATTTTTTTGGATTACGCCTGTGAACTAAATATATTTTATACTAAAATGTTTTATGATACAATCCTCTATTAAAGTTTTTTTACTTTCATCACTCAAATTCTTATTAATTAAAAACACAGATTATTAATAACTAAAATGTTGAAAATAAATGTAAAAATATTAAATAATCATTTTTTTATGTATTATAGTTTTATATTTATATACTTATTTTAGTACATACAGTTAAACTAAATGAAAATGAGAGCTGTTGCTTCGGTAAACTAGCCGAAATAAAATGTTAGATTTTTTATTTAACAGTTATTTTATGGATTTAGTTTAAATTTAGGTATCAATAATAACGATATTATATTTATCTTTACTAAACATGTTGAAATGGCAGATGTTGAAATGACAACTTAGTGATATTTTAATAATTATATATATATATATATATATATATATATATATATATATATATATATAGATAAAAAGATATATATCTTTTTTTTTATTCTGTCTGTGATATTCCTCTGGAAATTCACAGATATTTAATACTATAAATATTTTGTGCCACAATGCTTTTGTTTCTTTTATAACTACAATTCTAAAATTCCTATGAAGTAAAACTTAAAGATTATTCAACTCAAAAGGTGAAAAAAAAAAAAAAAAAAAGATTATTAATTATCTCTGGCCAAAAGCGTTTAGACTTTAAATGATTGATAAAGAAGCAACAGCTGATCCGTCGAATCTACAGCACGTGTTCAACACCTGTCTCTGTGAATCTCAAAGCAGTGTCACATGTCACAGAAGCAGCAGGCAAATGGTGCAATTATGTGACCTGAACTATCTTTTTACCCCATTTGTGGGGGTTTTACTAATGCAATACGACCTATTCTCATTTTAGGATAATATTTTAAGTTACTCCAATTTAACAAATTGTCTGAAAAGAGCCGACATGCTTGCACACATGTGCTCTTCACTTCTGAATGCAACGCATTAAAGCTGCTCGTGTTTTTTAGCTTTAATTCTTAAAGTAAGGAAAATGTTGTAAAAATTAGAAAATTATCAATAAATAAAAATAACGCCATTCAAATGGTTCTGATACAATTGTAACATTTTTTAAAAGCATTTTAAATGAAGATAAAAAACAAGCATGTTGAATTACCTTGATGATTGTCTTCTGTATAAAGCGTCGGTGTTAAAATCCTCTTGGCGTATGGAGATCTACTCCACTTGTGTTGACTTCTCGTCGCTGCTTTCGCTGTATCTGCTGAGCATCAGGCCTTCTTCACTCTTTATATACATGTGAGCTAAGTTTCTGGAACCCACTGTTGAGAAAGTTCTAGAAGCGTGTCCAGTAGAGTAAGGAGCGGGGATAGAGAGCTAAAGTAAGAGCCGGCGAGGCGGCAGGGGGGCGTACTCTACCTCATACCCCCTCTGTCCTTTTTGGGGCAGGGAGTCACAAGAGGTGTCTGTCAATCAGGGCCGGAACGTTCCGGGGGCCACATGGACCTTCAGCGGGGTGCGAGCAAAACATCACAGTGCTTTGAGGTGCCAGAATTCACAATAAAGACTCGAATCACCTGTGAGGTCAAGCTTCCCATCCTGCTGCATTCTGGTCTTCTTTAAACTGCTGGGAACTGTGTTGAAGGTCAATGACCCCAATGGTTTCCATGCAACTTGGCACAAAATGCAAAAACAACAACAACAACAACAACCTTAATCCAAAAATGTAAGTGGTTCCAAACTTGTATGAGTTTATTTCCTCTGTTGAACTCAAAAGAATGTATTCTGAAGAAAGTTGGTAACCTATAGTTGCTGGTAGCCATTGACTTGAATGGAAAAGACTATTATGGAGTACAATGGCTGCCGGCAACTGTTTCGTTACCAACATACTCTTCAAAATGAAAATAAATAAATCAAATAATTAAAATAAATAACAAAAATGATGAACACGTACTGTGTAAAAAAAAAAAAAAGTTCCTTCCTGTTTTGGGTCAGTTTGACCTGTTTTGCTTCATTCTAAAAAATCCTGGGTTGTTTCAACCCAGCTTTGGGTCAAATTCCAACTAACTTAACTTTTGGGTTAAAAATTCAATTTAACTTAATGGTTGGGTTAATCCAATTTTTGACCCAAAGTTGGGTTTATAATAACCCAGCATCTTTTGTAGAGTACACAGACCCAAAATGAAAAACATTTTTGGATGTTTATTTATTTAATTTTTGGCTAATGACACTGATTTAGTGACTATTCACATAATGATTTCCTTATTGGGGGGTGGGGGGGGGCATTTATGCAGTCATGATCAGGACTGATGCTCAATAAAAATATATGTTAGGGAAAGCATGCATATGGTTTAAACTATATTTTTGATGCACTCTACACAAAGATGAAATACAAATGAAGTTGATTCTGAGAAAAGCTCAGGGATGTGATCTAATGCATGGGACTTGGGTGTAGTATGTTTTGTAGTTTGTTTGTTTGGGGCCCAGTGTTGTATTCTGGAACAGTCCAGAGGAGGCGCTGCACTGTTTCCAGCAGTTTCTCTGACAGAAGACAAGTCCAGTGTGTTTGACAGGCTTTTCCAGAAGCACACACTACACACACATCAGACATCTAAGATCTGATTTATCCTGTTAAACAGGTCATCACAAAGTATGTTTTGTAAAGACGTGGAGGAAAATGAAAGTATTGTGAATTTACTTTATGTCTGTATTTATACAAAACTATTTTATTTTATCTTAAGATTAAGTTGCAACTTTTTTATTTTTATTTATTTTGTATTTTTTTATGAGTAGCCTATGCTGTTGACTTAAAAATGTTGTGTATTGTGAATTTACTAATTATTATATTTGGAATATTCTTTCTCCAAATATGTAAATAGACAGAAAAAAATATTACTTTTACTCATTTTAAAATAGAAATTGGTGAATACCTGCACAAATTAAAAGAAACAATAACAAAACATAAATACTTTAAAGTCTTAAATCTATTTTTTGAATAATTTGTAATTGTTTATTGACATGTGTTTGTCTTATTGCGTTCTCTACTATTATTATTAGAGTTTTATTTATTATTGTTTTTGCTTATTATTGATGTAATTATGCATCGTGCGTCGTGAATATTAACTACGTTACGTGACGTTCGACGTATGTTTGTAACTCTTTTCCCATTTTTAATGACAAATAAACAATTCTCAAATTGTCTCGAATTGTTTTTTTTTTTTTTTTTTTTTTGCAATTGTGTTAGGAATAAGACACCCGCTTTTTATTTATTTTGTTGTTGTCATAGAATATTATTTTTATTTGTTGATTGCTATTTGTATTAGTTTTTGAGCATTCAGTTTTTTGAGCATTAATAAAAAAAAAACTTAACTCAGTTAAAAGCTGATTAACTTTATGCATTAGACATGTATGACTGAAACTTACATTTGACGTTCAAACTCATATTTGGTGAAAAGTAAAGAATAAATAAATAAATAAATAAATTAAACTGTAAAAACGAACTGAAATCCGTCATTTTTTTGATTAATTTTGTCCAGAAGGCATTATAAAAAAGAATATTTGTATTTTATTTTAAATATATATTTTACAAATTCAAATAGCCATATTGCATATTTTCGCCTTTTTATTCATTTCAAATTGTTTTTATAATGCTACGATCGAACAGTGTTTTCATCTGTATCTTCTCTCACTTGACTCGCGTGAACGCGCAGCGCTGTCGTACTCGCGCAGAGGAGGAGAGGGCGCGCGCATGCTCGTGCACGAGGCGGAATGAACGCTAATGTGGAAGATGGCGTCGGAGGGAGGTGGGAAGGAGTCGAACGAAATTAAAACTCAGTTCAGCACACGGGAGGGCGTTTATAAACTTCTGCCGAACTCCGAGTACAGCCGACCGAACCGCGTGTCGTTCAACTCGCAGGGCTCGAACCCGGTGAAAGTCTCGTTCGTGAACGTGAACGACCAATCCGGTAACGGCGAGAGAATCTGTTTCAATGTGGGCCGGGAGCTTTACTTTTACATTTATAAAGGCGTCAGGAAGGTAACTACATGGTGACAGCTCCTGGGACACTTTCGTCCGCTTTAAATTAGTTTCTGTCAATAAAACCTAGACATGCATGTGCAAAAACCAATGTGCATTGGCCAAGAAAAGGGTTAGAGTGTGCAATGTGTGTAAAGAATGTTTACAACCCAAGTTCCATGTAAATGCAATATAAAACAGTCGCTGATTTCGAGCAGATCGAGATTTACGCATGCGGTTAAAGTGGGATGTTATAACTTAGTGCTAATACACTTTGCAATAGTTTGTAGACATTGCTTTGGAGCAGATCTAGAGTTATGTATACTATTTGAGGCTTGCATTATGTTGCGAACATAGGCTGTATAAAAACAGGGTTGCGAAGAATGATAGTTGTTGTGTTTACAATCAAAATCAGTGGGTAACATGTATTATGTTGTATAAATACTGTTTAAAGCACAGTTTATGTGCTAATGCATCCTCAGATTTTAAGTTATGCATGAGGTTTTTTAATGTGCAACCTGTTGCATTAAATTAACAAAGGCTTTTGAGTGTAAACTTTTGTGTTGCAATACGATTGACATGTAAATGCATCCAAAATATCCTATGCATTCTGATTATGGGATAATCTGGGATTATGCGTAAAGTTAAGGTGGTTTACCAAATGCATTATTTACACTTTCAAAGTTAAGTGCATATACTAATGCATTTTAGAATATAATATTCACTGATTTTTGAACAGACTTACATTTAATTTACCGGGGTTCCTCAGGGCTCAGTGCTTGGACCACTTCTCTTCTTCATCTACATGTACAGCAGCAGCAAATACTTATTAGAAATAATTGATAAAACCTTGCATAAATCATTGTCATTTAATGGGACACTAAATGCATTCATATTTCAAACATGGATTGACATCTAGGTGTTGTTCAATTGCCAGAACTGATAGCTATGTTTATATATACATGTGTTTATTAATTGATCAGTCAGATAGATTGCACAGCATGCTCTCTTTAGTCTAAGATCATGCATATGAAGATGTTAAATTGCTGCTTATGTCTGATTTCACCAGGCCGCTGACTTGAGCAAACCTGTAGACAAGCGGATGTATAAGGGAACACTTCCCACGTGTCACGACTCTAACGTGCTGACCGCCACAGCGGAGAGCGTCTCGCTGCTCGTGGGCTTCTCTACAGGGCAAGTACAGCTCATTGACCCCATCAAAAAGGAAACCAGCAAACTTTTTAATGAAGATGTGAGTCCTGAACTTGATTCTAGGAACTTCTTTGTTTGTTTATTGCTAATTGTGACGTCAGAGATCTGGACTAGGTGTGGTCTTTGGGTTTCTGACTGAAAATTACATTACATTTTAAATCAAGTAATTTAAGTTTTTTATGTTAAAGAACATAAGCTTTATTTTTGCATAAATTAAAAAAATAATTTATATATTTTTTATTTAAAAAAAAAAATATATATATTATAAAATATTATTTTAAAGATGCCAAATTTGAATGTCTTTATTATAAATTCTTATTATTTTTTAATTTTCAAAATTAAATCAGAACGAATAAATAAAATAAAAATATTTGATTTGATAAAAATGTAATATATTTAGGACCATTACGATTTTTTTATTATTTTTTTTATTTTGTATAGTTTGCAACAACAATTAAATGTATTTTTGCACCGTTTTTTGCATCTTTTGTAATTATGTCTCTCTTTTTTGTTTCTGTTTTATAACAGAGACTAATTGAGAAGTCCCTGGTGACGTGTTTAAAGTGGGTCCCGGGTTCAGAGCAACTGTTCCTGGTGTCTCACAGCAGCGGATGTTTGTACCTGTACAATGTGGAGCACACCTGTGGAACGACTCCGCCGCATTACCAGCTCCTGAAGCAGGGCGAGAGCTACGCCGTTCACACCAACAAGAGCAAAGCGGCCCGCAATCCTCTCCTCCGCTGGACGGTGGGCGAAGGCGCGGTCAACGAGTTTGCCTTCTCGCCCGACGGGAAGTTTCTGGCGTGCGCCGGTCAGGACGGCTTCCTGCGGGTGTTTTGCTTCGACACGGCAGAACTGCAAGGCAGCATGAAGAGCTACTTCGGCGGGCTCCTGTGCGTTTGCTGGAGCCCCGACGGACGGTACATAGTGACCGGTGGGGAAGACGACCTCGTGACGGTCTGGTCGTTTTCGGACTCCCGGGTTATCGCTCGCGGACGAGGGCACAAGTCGTGGGTGAGCGTCGTGGCGTTCGATCATTGCATCACCAGCGTTCAAGACTGCGAGGAATTCTGCGCGAGCGACGAAGACTTCCAGGACCAGGTGCAAGTTAACGGAAGTCGCGAACGAGCAAATAGCGCGCAATCTAGACTATCCAATAGGAACTCTACGGATGGACGCGGCGTTAGCGTGACGTACCGGTTTGGCTCGGTCGGTCAGGACACCCAGTTATGCTTATGGGACCTTACAGAAGACATCCTGTTTCCGTTATCCAGAACCAGGACTCTTACGAACGCAATGAGCGGGGAAACCGGAACTATTTCTAACGGAAACAATAGCATGAATTCTCCTTTACCGCGGTCGAATAGTTTGCCACACTCGTCAGGCAGCAGCCCGAGCGGCAAACCCGCCAACAGCATCGTAGAAAGCGTCAACAAGTTCGCAACGTTAGCGTTGCACGAAATGCGTAAGGAGCCGACTCAGGAAAAGGAGCACAAACGCAATCACAGCATAAGCTACATCAGCAACAAGAGCAGCGACAAGCTCAACCAGATCATCGGCGCGCGAGCGGCTAAAACGCAGGCCGCTAAGACGCTAGGAACGAGCTGGTGTCCGCGCATGGAGGAAATCCCGCTGCTCGAGCCGCTGGTTTGTAAGAAAATCTCCCAGGAGAGACTCACTGTGCTGATCTTCCTCGAGGACTGTCTGGTCACCGCCTGTCAGGAGGGATTCGTTTGCACCTGGGCACGACCTGGAAAAGCGGTGAGTGTAGAGACTGCTCACTGCAAGTGAATGGGTGCCGTCAGACGAGAGTCTAATAAAAACATCACAATAATCCACAGTCCATCAGTGAACATCTGGAGAAGACAAAACCTGAAATAAATCCAGCATTAAGATGATTTTAACTCAAACACATAGAGTCTATAATCCAGAATAACACTTCCTCCAGTGAAAAAGTGTTCTGGTCTGAATCAGGAGAGAAATCTGCACAGATCAAGCAGCGTTTAAACAAATCTGTGAGAGACAACAGCAGATGCACTTTTTCACTGGAGGAAGTGTTATTATGATTATAGACTATATGTGTTTGAGTTAAAATCATCTTAATGCTGGAAGTGTTTGGACTCTCATTCTGACGGCACCCATTCACATCCATTGGTGAGCAAGTGATGCAATTTCTCCAAATCTGACGAAGAAACAAACTCATGTACAACTTGGATGAACTGAGGATGAGCACATTTTTAGCTATTTTTTGGGTCTTCAATTTTTTTTTTTTATCACTTTTTAGTGTGCATTTGTGTTGTATTAGAGTTATGAGTTCTTCTGCTCATCGAAGCTGCTTTTATTTGATCAAAAATACATAAAAATTTGTGAAATAGTTTTTTAATGTAAAATAACTGTTCTTTATGTGAATATCTCTTAAAGTGTAATGTATTTCTGTGATGCTCCGCTGTATTTTCAGCATCATTCCTCCAGTCTTCAGTGTCACATGATCTTCAGAAATCAGAATAATATGATGATTTACTGCTCGAGAAACATTTCTACATTGTTAGCAATGTTAAAAACATTAATATTTTAGTAGAAAGTGTGATGCATTTTATTTTTCAGGATTCACAGATTAAAGAACAGCATTTATTTGAAATAGAAATCTTTTGCATCATTATAAAAGTCCTTTGCTGTCACTTTTGATCAATTTAATGCATCCTTAACTTTTTTTTTTTTTTGTCTCTTTAGGGCCTGTTGTTGTCCCAAAACCCAGCCAACTCTCCCAGCGGGACGGTCGTATAACCGGAATCTAAAATCAGCAAAAAATATGTATTTTGCATAAACAAATTAAGCCATTAAATTTTATGCATTATTTTCAATTAAACATGTTTTCAGCCAAACTCTTAATTACTGTGATGCAATAAATTGTGAAGTACGACCGAAAGTACCATGAGTTTAATTAAAAGCTGAATAACTGGATGGTTTTCACTACTGTATTACGTGAATGTTTTTCACGTTTCAAGAAGCTGTTGTCATAAATACAATGAAAACGAATGTTTATTTGGGGGGGAAATATTTTGTCCTCGGCAGGTTTTGAGAATCATTTGCACTAAATAATTAGGATCATGTTTGGAGTCATAAAAGACTCCCTGTAAATGTAACTTGTGAGCATTTATTTTAATGTTGTTTCAAAGGAAACCGATCATTGTACAATGTGTAAATATTGTAAATTACAGATTTATGACCGAATAATCACACAAAATAGAAAACAGTTGTATTTCTAATGAAGAGGAGTATATATATGTATAAATTGATCTTAAATAAGCCTATGTTTGACTCGTGTTTCATTATCAGATGGTTTGAACATAATGACTTTGTGCAGTTTTTTATATAATTTGGTGTTAAAGATTGTAAATGTCTCCGGGATCCAATCCTTGCTTTCTTGTAATCAGCAGGTTTTATATTAGATTGTATAATTTCACATTTTTAAGCAAGAACAGAACAGTCCACAAACATTTAGTTCCAGTAAAAATGCATTGCACTTTTTTTTTTTTCATTCATTTCTGCATCATAAACTTCGGATGCATTCACATCTTCAAATCTGGTTCCGCCTCTCATTTGCATTCTGATTAATTACTAATTAAATACTAATTGGCACTGAACTAGTATATGCATGGTGAGTAATTCGTCTTGTTATGAGTCTTAAAGGTCAAATTTAGACAACCAGGGGTGCGTTCTCCAAAAGCATCGTCATTTCCAATTGAACTCTATTGGGAACAACAGAACTTGCGGCCATATTGGTTTAGGAAAATGCACTCCAAGTAGATATTTCCCTCTGAAAGTGCCTAAAATCCTCTTGTGGAAGCCTATAATCAGGATCAGAAGGGACTTATTGACTGTTAGAGCGTTCTCTTGAACTGAAAATCTGCAGAAGAGATTCAAACGTGGTAAAAGTGTTAAACAGAGCTATTCGAATTATTCAATTAAGTCAAAATATTTAATGCAAAAGGGCAAGGGTGTAAAACATGGACACCATTTCTTTTATTATTTAAAGGGATAGTACACAAAAGAAGGTATGTTGAAGAATGTTTCAGCCTGTTCAGTTACAGCCAATGGGGTCCAAAACAACCGGCACCCATTGACTTTCATTGCAGACAAAAAAAAAATTGTTAAGGCAATTAATTATTTATTTTATTTTTTTCACTGAAGACATTTTTTTTGGTTCGCATGGTTCATGACAAACCGAGAATAAAATATATCAAATTATATACTATTTTGAATTAGATTTTATTTTTATTTTGTAATTTAGTTGTTTTGTTATTTTTATTAGTTTTTTAATACTTCCAAAAAAAAAAAAAACTTCAAATAAAACCAAAATGAGAAAATAAAAGTATCCCTATATATATTTCTATATATTTTATTTCAATTAATGATTTTTTTTATTTAAATAATATTATTTTTGAATGGTTTTGAGTCTTCAATAAAATAAGGTTTGCAATAATAACCCCAAATACATTCAATATATTATTGTTGTCACAAACTACAGCTCCAAAGGTTACTTTCTCACTTTCTTAAATCTGAAAATCATCTGAAAGCCTGTGTAAATAGGACGACGCATCTATAAGTTGATGAGGAGTGTGAGAAACTCAATGCAATTTTAATGTCTTGCAAAAGCTTCAAAACCATTCTAGTACTGCAACACGTTCAATACGAAGCACAACCTTACACCTTACAAATTAAGCAAATAAAAAATAGTTCATCTGCATATCAAAAACAGCCGTTGTTTTAGCATAACCGTAAACAGAAGGTGGATTTATGATTAAAAGTACACTTGTTTGTAGCGCTGTACAGTGTTGGGGAAAGTTACTTTTAAAAGTAATGCATTACAATGTTACATTACTCCCTAAAAAAGTAACTAATTATGTTACTTAGTTACTTTTTATGGAAAGTAATGCGTTACGTTACTTTCACGTTACTTTTTAAATATGAGCAGGGCTTGATTGTTTTTAATATAAGAAGTTATATTATAGCAAATATAAAAGCCCTTCAACACCAAAAAGTGTAATGAATAAACCTCAGGCTGAAGGAAAAGTAAATTTGCGTCTGTAAACACAATAGAAGAAGGTTCGACACTCTTCAGCAATAAAAAAAAACGAAACAATGAAGCACAATTGTGAGTTTATTTTAAAGTAATTTTAGCTTATTATTATGGTTGAA
The DNA here is from genome assembly GCF_003368295.1 of Carassius auratus. Lineage (NCBI taxonomy): Eukaryota > Metazoa > Chordata > Actinopteri > Cypriniformes > Cyprinidae > Carassius > Carassius auratus. The sequence continues at coordinate 183,450 of NW_020526156.1, forward strand.
CTGGATCATCAAAGGTTACATTAGTAAATGAAATGGGATTAGATACATTTGTTATTTGACATATTTAATTATTGCAGGTTGTGTCCTTTTCTGAGTTTGCGTTTCACTTTTTTAATACTAAATTGTTTTTTTTATATTAATGCATATTCATTGAGTTTAGAACTACATCATGTTCAGACAGCGCATTGAAAATGTAACTTCGATATTTTCTTGTAAATTAAAAAGTAATGCATTACTAGTTACTTGGAAAAAGTAATCTGATTATGCAAGTTGTGTTACTTGTAATGCGTTACCCCCAACACTGGCGCTGTATATACACACACACACACACACACACACACACACACCCATAATTATAAGAAAGTTCATGCTTTTGCTGATGATTAAAATCATACGTAAAAACGTCGTCTTCAAAGTGGCACAAAAATGCTATTTAATAGTAGATATATGACAACAATAAACTTATTTTTCAGTGATAATACTTCAATGATGCTCATAATCACCAAATTCAAACGTCACATACTTTTTTTTTTATTTGGAATATCTCAATAAAACAGGCAATTTGAAGAAATAGTCCGTATAGAACTCTTAAAGGCTTTCGTTAGAGGATGCAAAAACAATACAAAGTCACTGCAATCGAAGGTAGCTCTTGCAGAGTTCGTGGTCCCTGATGTCTCCCCAACCTCCGTTTTTGACGTGCGGAGCCACTCCTTTGGCTCCGGAAGCTGGGAGTCTCTTGGTAATGAGCAGCTGTTTGGGGAATAACTGGTTCTTGCTGCTATGGAGGATGTTCTCGATCTTGGTCTTCTGGCTGGAGGGCATGCAAGCCGACTGCTTGTGGTGCATGCCGCAGTCTCCGGCGTGGAAGATGCGCGGCGCTTCGCAGACCATGACCTTCAGGAACGAGGGCAAGCAGGTCACGGTCAGGTGCTGCAATGACCAATCCCAGTTATAGTCGTCGTAGGTGCAGAAGGCATCGGTGCATCTGAGGAGTTTCTGGTAGGCATCTCTGTCCAGCGCCATTCCCATGTTATGCTCGGTGGACTTCCATGCCTTCACTTCTACTTTATTGGCTTTGCTGGAGTATCCGACGTGTCCGTAGCTTCCCAGAGACAAGATGTCGCAGTCGGGACACTGCTCTTTCTTGAGGGACACCATGTGTTTGAGTAGATGGTAGAAGTCGGGAGCGAGGTAGTGGTCCTCCTCGATGAGCAATAAGAGTCCTTGGTGCTCTTTCAAGACTCGGACTCGATCCCAAACGAAGTGTAGCTTCCACCACCAATGGTGTTTGGTCTGCGAGAACTTGGCTTCCCGATAGTGTCCGAAGGAGTCTGGGTACTCTGCGTTTAAGCAGCCTAGGGTTAAGGCGTCTTTCTTGGGAATGTCTCGAGGGCAATCTTTGGGGTCGTTCCCGGGGAACTCTTGAGGATAGAGTTGGATGCTGAAGGGGAAGAATATCTGAAGGACCAAGCAGAAGTCGACGGACGCGACTATCCGGTTGATTTCCGGCGACCAGAAGTCGTGGCTGAATATCAGCAAGACGTTCTCGATTCCTTTCGATTTCCTTAAGCTGTCCACTAAGAGGCGTAGGTATTCGGGACGGTTGTGGACTTGGACGACGACGACTAGGTCGTCCTTCTGGCGCGTGGAACGAAACTTCTCCTCGTTTCTTAGCGTCTGGTCGAAGTTGAGTTGAAAGACGATTCCTCTGTACACCAGAGTTGTGTTGTCCGTTTCAGATTTGGCAACTGGTTGTTGTTTTTCCGGAAGTGTTTCGTTGATAGTTTTACGTGTTACCGGGATCGTGACGTGTATTTGTTCTTGACCACCAATGCTACTCCGTTTCCCCGTTTCCGGCTCTTTGGAAAACACGGCGGCGCTCGCCTTCTTCGGTTTCCCGCTATTCCAGAAGCCGAATCCGCAGATGACCACCACTAGAGTCAGGATTACCACCTTTCGCTTGTAAATTCGGAATCTCATGATAGGCAGTCGCCTCGCGGGACGGTCGGAGACACGATTCGGGAGACGAGGACGGCAGGTTTGCGATGCCAAAAAGGTCTGCGTCAGCAGATTGGGAACGAATCGTTATCATAGAAAATGCAGCTTATTCTTGGTCCTCTAATTCTGGAATGTAATCGAATGACGGCGTTTCCCATAAGGCATTTTTCTTAGTGTCGCCTTTTAAAACCTGAGGAAAATAAGTGGATAGAATGATTTCAATTAGCATGGTTTACGTTATTTATTTTTTGCAAACTAAACGAACTTACGAAGCATGTTAATATTCATTGTAAGCAATGGAGTTTTAGTAGCTACACCCCCAAAAACTAAAAAAGTATTTTAGGACTAAATTTAAGATTAATGTATTTAAATTGCATATAAAATTTCCATATATTTGGATAACACAATTTCAACAAACACATAAACTTAATGTCATGCTAATTTGTCAGATTTATCCAGTTTATTTTTTACTTTTTAACATAAAAAAATTTATTTTATTAATGCATTTATTCGAATTGCGTAGAATCAACCTCAATTTGTTCACTGTAAAAACTATGACATTTATGCAGTTATAATATATGAACATTGTTGAAATATAGCTAGCTGTGGAACAAACAATATTGATTGTAATATATGTGTAATCTGTAAAACTGTGCAATCCAAATGGATGGAAATTATATATGCATCTTAAATTTAGGCCTAAATTTAAAAAATGCATCTGAAAGGAATCCAAATCATTTACGTAAAATGCCAAAGTATAAATAAATATAGCTCAACGCTTACTCAAACAAAAGCATTTAGTTCTCTTGAAACTCCTCTTAATGCAACCTATTGTTAGATCACAGACATTTTTATGATCGAACACAAAATGCTGGATGATTGTATTTCAAATGCAGATGAGATTAATAGTACAGTATTACTATAAAAATGTGGCCCTGGATTCAACTAAAGTATAAACTCACAGGAGTCCAGACCTAATTACTAGTCTCAGTGGATTTAACCTGAACAGCCACTAATTAGAAGACTAGAACAGTGATAGTACAGATAATACAAAAATAATGTTCCCAATACAAAGAAACCATCCACAACATTCTGTTAATGTAAAAAGCTTCAACATGCAACACTCATGGCGTGAGATGCAAAACAACAACAACAGCGTGATGCTACACAGTGGACAGTGATCTAATGCATGCATGCATATTTAAAAATATGCCAAGGAGCTTTAATTTCAGGTTGCTAACGAGAATAAGAAGCAGCATCTAAAAACTGGCTTCTACTCAATAACTAGATATTTGTAAATTATAAATTGCATGGTGCAAGGTCCTTCTGAATCCAGTTGTGAAAGTAATAATGATAATACATTTTATTTATAATGCACTTTATATTTCAACAAAAGACCAAAGTGCTACACACACACACACACACACACACACACACACACACACACACACACACACAAAGTACTCAAGTATTCTTCTAATAAACTGATTGTTTAATATCTGTACCTATTTCAATCACATCATATATTAAAAAAAATGCAAAAAAGTGCAATCTACTGGAACGTTGATGCTTCCAACATAACAGTCTTCTGATTAAATGAATGCATTACTGTACAGATTATCATAACATTTATTTAAACTAATAATACTAAAGCAGTACTGCATTTATACCGCAATCTGCAGTGAATCACCAGTACAAACAATCCCTATTTATTACAGATTTGTCGTGATCGGTGTGCTTTTAGCAGGTCAATGCATTGGTATTTTTAGGACCAAAAGCAGCAGTTCTATGAATAAACCTGCGGGAATACATGCATGTGGACGCGCATAGAGACACAATATTGGGGGAACGCGACCATGTTTACGCCACATTTGAATGACTGTCGACTAATGCAACTCTAGAGCTTAATAAAAGTGAGAAAGTGCAAAAATATGCACAGGCTAAAGTAAAAAAAAAAAAAAGGAATATGAAGCCAGCACGCAGGCATTCATTGCAGCTGCATGCTAAAGCGAGCAGCGGCGCGAGACAGAAAAAGCATTAAAGCCAAAAACATGCCATTGCACTCATCACAAACTGTATTGCTTTTTTGATATTACTCGTTTTGGATGACACGTAATCGAAGCACGCGCGTGCATACCGCTGTGTGTATTTTGGTGATGCACTGGAGCACTGGTTAGCTTTGCTGCTATCGCTTCTTAAAGCGGAATATTAAAGAGCTGCCGCAGTCGGATCCACACGAAACACAGAATCACAAACAGAATCAAAGCCTCACCGCAGGTGCACGCATGTATGGCGGCTGCCATGTCCACATAAAAGCGCATTTTAATTGAAAGCGCGTGTCATGCTCCGCGCGGAACCAAAGGCTCCCACAGTTTCGTCAGACCCCCTGGGGGCTGCGTGACGTCACGTCTCACACACCAGTCTCGTTTTATGGTTAAAGAAACACTGGAAAAGTTCAAGTGCAAGAAACAAAGCTCATTTTGTGATAATACTGATTGTTTCCAGATAGTACACACACGTCTGCCAGAAGTCTGTTAAAGATCTGGAAAGCGTCTGATGGCACAAGTACATCACGTCTATTTGACTGTATCTGCAAGACATATATTTTTAGTGTTTGTGCAACGTTTCCTATCAGGTGCCAAACAGACGTTTAGAAGATGACTTTAAAAGGATACTCCGCCCTTAAATGAAAATGTTATTAATAATTACATATTTCAGCAAATATGTGTTGGCTATATTTGAAAATATATTTAAAAAATAATAAATTATTTGCCATATGGGTTTATAATAAATAAAGTTATTAGAAATAAAGTGGCTTAAATTAACTTGTTAAATTATGAGCATATAGAGACAAAAGTAACTAAATCTGGGTTTTAATCATTTTAAAGATGAACACAGAGTGTTAAACACATCATATTATACATTAGAATATTTAGAACTATTCATTTAAAATGATATTACACTCATTGTTTTTGTTTTTATTTATGTTATGCACCACTCGACCGCTGAAGGGCGCCGTCGTCTGTGGTGACGCAGGAAGCGCCGCGAACCGCAGAAGGAGAACGTCTTTTTTTGCGCCTGCGCAGAAGCGCTTCTTCCTTTTCTTCATCCCGATCGAGAGAGACGAGATGGGCCATCAGCAGCTCTACTGGAGTCACCCGAGAAAATACGGCCAGGGATCCCGATCCTGGTCAGTTCTGCTTCTGTTGCGTGTTTAATGTGAAGAGGCTGTGGACGCGCGCTTGTGCGGCGTCGCGTGTCTGTTTAAAGTGTCTGAATGTGAAGCACATGGAGAAGATGCGCGGAAACATGGCGCGCCGGAACATATTCAACTATTCTACTTCCAGTCCGACGACTTTAATAGAAATGTGCAACTTTTATAGTGCCTCCCGTGTGTTTAGAGGAGTACATTAGTTCACTTCCAGGATAGAAATGTACTGCTATTTTACTCCGTGTCTTTCATGTCTTCAGTCGCGAAGAAATGAAGGTTTCTGAGGAAATATTCCAGGATTTTTCTTTATATAATGGATTCAACGGGCTGAGGATCAACTTAAAAAAAAAACTCTACACGTTCCCAGTCGAGCTATTAAAGCTTTTAACTAGCGATACGATCAATCATTTCTTAAAATAATTAGAGAAATTATGTAGTTTTTAAACCGCGAATGCTTAACGCATTACGTAGTGACGTTGGAAGTATCACGCGTGACGTAGACGGAAGTACCGTCCCATTGTTTACAAAACGAATATGCAAAGAAAGTACAAAAACAAAGATCGAACAACGAAGTCGGACTATTTCGAAGTTCGAGAAGAGAGACTGGCTTTTAGTGCTTCTTACAACGTGATTACGTCATAACCTGAAAAGTTTTCCTCAATAACCTTAATTCGCATCTGAAGAATATTCCTAAGCATTTATTCAGACTCGAGTTGTTTTGAACATGTATGCATATCTATCTTCCACTGAACATAAAATATATTTTGAAGAAGATTGACGAAAAACAATTCCTCCGTAAAGTGAGGGAATAAAAATACTCTGGCGACCATAAAGTGAATTAAATGACAGAATTTTCATTTTGGGTCGAACTATCCCTTTAAATTAAAGTGTGTATTTTTTTTTTTAATCTGATGATCGTGTCATCTTCGGTTTGAAGTTGAGTTGCATATAAACAATTGATGAAGTAATTTAACAAAATTGGTGTTCGTTAAAGCATTTCAGATATTAAGGCTCATAAGAGGTGCTTATTAAAGTAGTTAAATATCTTTTAAATATGTTTTGGCTGTATTTAGTCATGTTTCAATGTGCATTTCTAAGCTGTTCTTTCGTGTTTCTCCAGCCGGGTTTGCTCAAACAGACACGGTCTGATCCGTAAGTACGGACTGAACATGTGCCGCCAGTGCTTCAGACAGTACGCTAAAGATATCGGCTTCGTCAAGGCAAGTGTTCATGCATTTTAAGTGCATTTGAGATCTGCATTTTTGTTCGTAAACTTTAAGATGCATCAAAAAACTCAAACCTAACTCTTCTTCTCGGACTTTGTTTTCCAGCTGGATTAAACCTCGCTGGACTTCCAGGATGTGGAGTCGAAGACACAGACCTGACGTCATGAAGTTCCTCTAGAACAGTCAATAAACATGCTTTGTTTCTGTTCAGAAGTTGCATCGAGTCTTTCTTCCTCATTCGGGAGGGTTGAGAGATGTTTGAAGTCCATAAACCGATGCGTTATAGATTCTAATCTCCCACAAATTTCATAAGCATTTAATGGAAAACACTTAAACCATGGTTTTGGAAAGTAGTTGAAATAAAGAGGAGTTATGATTTGGTCGCAGACTTTTTAGCTGTAATCATTTTAATAAATTAAAATCCTAAACCTGACAAAGTTATGTGTAAACCTCACCAATTTTATATATACACAGTTAAAAACAGAACTTGAGCTGTAGAAGACATCAGTGTGGAACCAGGACAAGTGTTAAAGCACTTGGTTTCCACCTGTATTAACATAAGAACAATAGGAATTAAGTAGATAAATAACTAAACTCATGAACTGTTGAGTTATAATACAGACGTACATCAGAAATGACTCCAGTACTGAGCTAATAAGATGTTTGCTTTAATGTGTGCCTTGTATGTGGTTTTTAATATGTGATAGTAATGTCTATGTGGTTATTATAGTATATTATAGTGTAGTATGCTGTATTTTTTAATATATATATAATTTTTTCAATACACAGTGCTTTTCAAAAGTTTTAGATCACCAAGATTCTTAATGTGTTTTAAAAACGAAGTGTCTTCTGCTGATCAAGGCTACATTTATTTGATCATAAAAACAGTGATGTGACATATTATTACCATTTAAAATAGTAGTTTTCTATTTTAATGTACTTTAAAATGTAATTTATTTATATGATGCAATGCTGAATTTTCAGCATATTTTCCAGAGTCACATGATTCTTCAGAAATTATAATATGCTGATTTATAATGGTTGCTTTATATATATAAGAAATGCTTTTATTCAACAAGGATGTGTTTAATAATACAGATTTATATTGTTAGAAAACATTTCTATCTTAAATAAATACTGTTCATTTCAACTTTTTTCTTCAAATAAAGTTGAATAAGTTAATACATTAAAAAAACAAATTTTCATGATTTCTGAAGATCATGTGACTGGAGTAATGATGCTGAAAATACAGCGGTGCATCACAGAATTACTTTAAATGGTAATCGAACACACAGTAACCATAGCAACAGTGACTGTTTACACCTAAAAAGTGTCGACGAGGATGGGATTCGAACCCACGCGTGCAGAGCACAATGGATTAGCAGTCCATCGCCTTAACCACTCGGCCACCTCGTCTTGGCTTCGCTTCTCCTTCATGATTGGTTGAAGAACCAAGCAAGCAACGCCCTGCGCTATTTAATATTCATGAAGAACGCCTCCACTTGGGCGGAGTTTTATTTCTAAATTCCAATCATACTGGCTACACATCCTTCATGTTTAAATAATTTAAAGCAACCACTTTAAAACTAAGAGTTCAAAATGACGTCAAATCTACCAAAACATACTACATTCTAATATATGTAGCCCATCAATAAGTCAGAAATGAATAACACCAAATCTTCCTCAAATGGGAATTTATCAGAAACATTTTGTTTAAAAGCGACCAAGTTTGTAAATCTGCTGTCTGACACTAGATGGCAGAAGCCTAAAACATTTGAAGACTTCACCACTTTCTCATTATAACTGTAAAAACAGAGTCAATCTCATAAAGTAGCCTTCATAAACCCGAGCAGTCGACTCTGGCTTCTAAAGCACGTGACGAATGGGTTAAAAACGAGTTTATATCCGCCTCCAGACAGACAATAAAACCGGTTTAAGGTTAAACGCAGTGGTTTTACCTTTAGGTTTACAGCTGTCATCAGCTCAACAGTTTTATCATCCAAACAACCCAAACTATGACCTACAGGAGAACGATCTGAAGCCGTCATGGATATATATATATACAGTAAGGGATATTAATGGATGGCTGCTGGCCTTTAATGCTCTGCTTTAGGCTGTAAAATGAAAGCGAAGCCTCTTCCAGTCGTGTAACCCTTGGCTTGCCAGCTGTTTCCAAGATAACAGGATGTTTCAGATGCTGCAGGTTGGCATGGGAACATGGTTTGCATCCGCTGCCTCTGGATGGATGCTCATGAAGATACACTTGTTCATCACAGCCTTAGCCTCTGGGTGCGACCTTTGAACTTATCTTTTTTTTTCACACTCGCTTCACATGATTTCATGATGATGTGATAATAATAATTCTGGGGAAAACACTTGCCCGAGTTAGATGAGGATTCGGCAAATAATAGATGTGACGCCTTTATATGTTATAATTTTAAATTTTTTACTTTTTTGTTGCATTAATAAAAGTAAGATTTGCACATGAAATCATCCAGTGTGACATTATTTTCTTGACAATCATCCACCCCTCCAAAATGAGAAAATTTTTTTTTTTTAAATATTTTTATTTTTATATATTTCATTATTCATTCATTTTTTGGGGGAAATTCTTAATGGTGAATATTTTAATACAGCATTTTCTTTCTCTGTTTCAATAATATATATATATATATATATATATATATATATATATATATATATATATATATATATATATATATATATATATATTTGAATACTTTAATACATTTCTTCCACTTAAATTGGTATAAATTAATGGCAATATAACAAATTATTACTGTAAATTAATATTTAACAGTTATAAAAAAATAATTATATATATAATAAAAATAAGTTTTTTTGTTCAGTTAATACTGTAATTGTAATTCATTTAGCAGCAAAAAATAAAACTGCAGATGTTTTTTTCTTAAATATTAAATATTTGCATATGAAGTGCAATTGATAAATAAGTATAATTAAAGGCAGTATGACAAATTAATAGCATTTAGCATTTTAACAGTGATAAATAATATCGGTATATATTGTATATAAATATGTTTTTACAGAAATACAAATATTTATATGTTCATTATATAAATATGTATTTTTTTCTGGTAATTAAATGTTTATTTGTAAGAAAATTAGTTTTATATTTATATGTATATATATATATATATATATATATATATATATATATATATATATATATATATATATATATATATATATATATATATATATATATATATATATACAATGCACACAATACACATTTCATTTCATTTAATTTTTTATATAAATAATTGCAATTCTTCTGATTTTGGGGTGAAATATGAGGTTTGGTGAGATTAACTCTTTAATTATGATTGTATCCCAGATTATAATGTTGTTTAATTATAGAAACAGTGATCATTGGCAGTTCCTGTGGTGTGTTCGGTTGCTAGGGTATTATGGGTGTTGCTAGGTTGTTAGTAGAAAGTGTCTTCCTGTCTGGTGTGAATAGATCTGGGATCTTCTGTTCTATATATATATACATGGCTTGTGTTCCTCATCTCCTGTGCATCTGTGGGTTTGCACCGGTTTCAGTCCCGGCCGTGTCCTGAGGAGGCGCTCGTGCACCACACACATCTTCAGGATATCTTCAGAGTGAGCTGAAGGTGAAAGCCCTCTGTGAAAGGAAACATGCAAATAGGAGAAGTTAAGACGGTCAGATGAGATGGAGCTAATTAAATATTCCAAAGCATTTGAAGTGCACAGCACGGTTCGCACACAGCGCATCAAGCTCTGTGTGTGTGAGCTGCATGTTCTTATGTGTATTTCAGGAACAGTGTTCAGGGAAACGGGTCAGATCTGAGATCTTTAAACACAGAAGCTGTAACAGATGCTGGATGTGGAGTGATGGAGTCATTCATCAAGCTCAGGTATTACGGGTCTGCAGTGATGATGTCATCTGTACTTAATTCACTCACGGAGCCGAGTTCAGATCCCCATATCTCTGAGTCTCAACCATATAGGGACTTACAAATGAAGATAACAAATGAAAAGTTTGTTAGGAAACAACACCCAAAAGGATATTAAGAATATCTTTACTATTTCGTGAGTTATAGGCATGCGAACATTGGGAAAAGAGTGTTTTGGCACTCAATATGTTCTGTTATATGCAACTGTTTTAATAGAAGGAAACAAGATACAGTTCTAATTTCAACGTTATTTGTTCTTGAGATGTTTTTCTTTAAATGCAATTAATATCAGCTGTATGCAAAGCAACCCACGTTTGTTTTTGACTTCTGAAAACGTGTACAATTTGCACATGAAGCCATATTGAGATCCCCATATCTCTGGAACCGAAGCATATAAGGCTTTAAAAGTTGACATATGATAGAAAAAGTATGTTTAGAACCAACATCAAAAAGGATTTTGATATATAAATTAATAATTCTTGAGTTACAGGCACATACATTTGGGAGAAAATGCAAAAAAAAAGTGTATTTTCCCCCTAGTTGGACTGTCACTGTTGTCATATAATGCAACAAATATTGATAAAGTCAACAGATTTTATTAATCGAGCTTCCAATCTCGGTGTAAAAATAAGATCTCTAATATCATATTTACCCTCCGGTATTTTAGCTCTGAATCTCAGGTGAAAATTGTCATTTTCACACCCTTGTACAAAATAGTGGATTACTCAGTAAATATTCATCCATGACATTTAATATTTAGGCTTTCTTCAATATTCATGTGTTTCTTCCACCAGAAATAAAGCTCAATATTTTTAGCTGGAGATTGCTGGTTAAGTTAGTTAGTCGTTGTTAATTCACTAATATACTCACCGTTGAATTAAATGAAGCATCCTGTAAGATACAAGAGTCTTTCGTGAGCTGTGTGGTCTCTTCTGAACGCTGAGGGGAAGCTGAATCACTCTCAAGTGCAGAAAGATCAAGGAGTGACATTTAACATCACGCAAAGAGTCAATCACAGCGACCCTCTTTAGTCGGCTCTGGACCGGAGGTTTGGGGTTGTAGGTCAGGGATACTAAATAAAGTCCGGTCCGCTAACACAATCAGGCTTTTCAGTTCAGTTGCTTCCGTTCGCACCCGCACTGAAGTGAGCAATCTGATGCAACATGTTTGTATTCATTGAAAACATTTTTTTCTTAAGTATGACGTATGCATGATTTGTTATTTCTTGTCATTAGTTGCATGCTAACCCCCGATGTAAAATTTGTATTTTTATATATTTATATGCATTCCCTCAAACTCATGACCTGCTTAACTGTTTGGGTTAAACTAGTTTTATTAATGCATTTGTGCATTTTACAGGTTTGGGTCGAAAAAAAAAAAAAACTGGAAGATGAACATTTGAAGCACTCTTTGATTTCCAATCAACAAACTGAGTTTGTTGTAATCATAAAACTGAAAAATCTGTTAAATGATATGTAAGATATTCACATATGATGTGAAATTGATAAAAGTTTTACATTGTTAGTTCTAGTTTACAATTGCATGTTAACCTTATTGTAAACATTAACATTAAAGCATTTGTCAGCTTTTATTCAAGGCGGCTTGCAATGCACTTAAAGTCTGCTTCATGCATTTCCTTTGCTGTAATCTTAACTTTTTAACTTAAATATGATTTGCATATAAGGAGCACTTGATATATGCTTCGTGTATATTATTAGTCTTAGCTAACAATTGCATGTTAATCCTATTGTAAACATATTATTTTCATGCTTTTATTCAAGGAAACTTGCATTGCACTTAATGTTTACGTCATGCTAAGATTTGTCTCATGCATTCCCTGTGAATCAAACTCATGACTTTGGCATTTTTAGTGCCATGCTCAGTTGTTTAAATTACATTTTGACTCGTTTTATGAATGCATTTGTGCTTTTACAGTTACTACACTCTGGAAAACTCACATTACAAACATGCAGAAGATTGTCTGATAACATAGATGGCAGATCTTTATATTTATATTCCCATAACTACTGTAAATCCTGTTCACAGTATGGTGCAAGCACTGAATAAGATCGTTCTTCAGTGAACATAAATCTGAGTTGATAGCAATGGCAGACACACTATCACTTTTAATAAACAATATTTCTCTGAATCTTGCCCTCAGCTACAGTAGGGCTCTCAAACTGAGCTGCTTCTGGGGTGCAGCGAGCTTCGAGACGAGCGTATGATAGACAAGAAAGCCGACTTATATTCAGCTGGCTGAAATGAAAAGCTGCCCTTTTCTCTCTGTCAGACCGAATCAGTTTGAACTGCGCTCACTTACTCGATCAGTCGCTCCTCGTTTCCAACAGACAAACTGAGCGGGGCAAATGGAAAAGGTCTTCATTCGTGCGAAAAACCCAGAGGTTTAGTTTGAATACGAACGCACGGGTGCGATGAGGAGCGACAGGTTCGCTTCGAGAAGTTTGACCATTAATATCTTCAAGATATTTGAACAAACAAAATCTCATGAAGATTTGGATGAGTTTGTGTCTTCATCAGATCTGGAGAAATGTAGCATTGCATCACTTGCTCAATGTAAGTGAATGGGTGCCGTCAGAATGAGAGTCCAGACTGCTGAGACTGCTTCTCCAGATGTTCACTGATGGACTGTGGATTATTGTGATGTTTTTATCAGACTCTCATTCTGACGGCACCCATTCACTTTCACATGTTCTGGAAAACGTACATGCAAAATCAATGCAGTTCTCATTTACGTTTCAGATTGATGCTACATGACACACAAAAGCCAGCAGTCAACAATATCTAGTTATGCAAGAATAGGACGATGATTGTTTAATGGGAATTTCGTTCCAAAAGCCAAGAAGGAGGTGGATCCAGGAACGTGTTCAGCTCGGCGTCGGATGTTCATCACAGAATCAGAGTCTACAAACCTCTCAGCTTCAGGAAGCGCAGGGTGATTAGCCCATCGAGAAGCACAAAGAGCTTGATCTGCCCGGTGCCCGTGGCCTTGCATCTCCTGCGACGATAATAACGCTGAAGGACCAGAGATGTGTGGAACGAGTGGTGAAGCAGGATCTGGAGTGCGCTGTAGGTGGGTTTTTAACTTCGACAACTAACACATGTTTGAATCTGGCCTGGATCTTTCTCTCTTTCGCTTGACGAGTGGTTAAACTGTCGGTGAGTCATCATTTGTAACCCCGGCTCAATAAACGAGCGGATGAGCTGTCGTTCCTCATGCATTTGAATTGCTAATGGGCTGGCGTTGAGAATCTGCGTATGAGCCAGCACTGAGAGTGAAACTAACTCACAGCAGCAACGCTACAAACTTGATACATTTTATTTGAATAGCATGACAGTTAATGTATCGCTTTTGCTGAAACAAGATATTTTTACAAGCACGGTTAATCAAAACTAAATAAATAAATTATATATAGTATATATATATATATATATATATATATATATATATATATATATATATATATATATATATATATATATATATATATCAATCCCTGTGGAGTCCAAAACTAAAATTACTACCAAAAAAGAACATTTTTGTTATTGGAAAAAATATATAAATAAATAAACTGGAGTAAAACATTTCAGCTGCCAAAGCAATATTTATCATTTCTTTTAGTTTAAATTGGTCCATTAAAATAAAATAAATAAATAAAACTGAAATAAAACATTTACAAGAACTATATATATATATACAAATGACAAAAACATATCTAAATTACTAAAACTTTAAATAGAAAAAAAATTTAAATAGAAAAATAAAAACTGATTCGAAATTTTATTAATAAAAGCTCTCAGCTATGCTAAAATTACACTGCTTTTAAAAGACACTGAGACAAAAATTAATATTATTTCCATACTGTACAGTACAGTTGTACTGTAAAATAAAGTTATTATATCATTAAATACTTCATTAAATAGTTTTATCAATTATAATAATACTAGTTAAGTCATTTTATAGTCATACTGATAAAATCACTAAATTGTGGTCATTTGTGGCTATTATTCATTCATATATTACATTATTCTGCAACATTTTGTATTTGTAATTAAATTATTGTTTGTAGTAACTTAATATCACATTTTAATCATGCTGATTTTTGGAGAAAAAATGAAATGGCACTCTTCGTGTGATATTGATTAACTACATAAAATGATATAAATATAAACATTTTCTAACCCCCATATCTTGAATTTTGTGATTATTCTCATGCATTCATAAATGCATTTGAATACACCGAATAATGCAGTGAAAGAACGCACTCAAAATGCACACGCACTAGTATGACTTCATCATGTAGCTTTACATTAGCCTAGATGCGTGCACTTTTTAGGCACAATTTTTATAGTTTTTGAATATACTTGATACTGTTAAAAGGCACATCTTTAAAACAAAAAATACGAGCGATCCCGCTACGAACTCCCGAACTGATTCAAATGATTCGCGATCCCCAAACGGACTCAAATGATTCGCGAACCCGCTTTGAATACCCGAACCGACTCAAATGATTCGCGAACCCTCTACGAACTCCCGAACTGATTCAAATGATTCGCGATCCCCAAACGGACTCAAATGATTCGCGAACCCGCTTTGAACTCCCGAACTGACTCAAATGATTCGGGAACCCGCTACGAACTGCCGAACCGACTCAAATGATTCGCGATCCCGCTACGAACTCCCGAACTGATTCAAATGATTCGCGATCCCCGGACTGACTCAAATGATTCGCGATCCCGCTACGAGCTCCCGAACCGACTCAAAAAATGATTCGCGATCCCGCTACGAACTCCCGAACTGATTCAAATGATTCGCGACCCCGAACTGACTCAAATGATTCGCGATCCCGCTACGAACTCCCGAACTGATTCAAATGATTCGCGACCCCGAACTGACTCAAATGATTCGCGATCCCGCTACGAACTCCCGAACTGATTCAAATGAAGTCTTGAGGCTTAAAAAAAAATGTGTATTGCTATATTTAGTTTAATCACTAGATTAAACACACTAGAAGTTTGTTTTTCTATTAAAATAATCAATGATTGTTTCTTGTTCTCTGTGAATTGCAGGAGGTTGCATTAATGTTATATTCGGAGCTGCTTTTGGCCAAACATCAATCACAGAGAAAACTGCAGCGCTCACAGCTTTAGTGAAAGAGATTTTGGACATTGAACATAACTGCACATGATAGAGGTCAGTCAACAAGAGCAGACTGATCTGATCTGGACTGAAATGACTGCAGACGCAGGGGAAAAATTAATCAGCAACACGTGTGTGATACGACCAACATCTGGATCTCCTCAGTGTCTTGTGAATGATGTATAGCTGGAAATATAATGAAAATATGCTTTATATTGTAGAATAGACACTATATTTGCATAATCGTATGGGGATAGATGATGCATTGTGCTTCATCTTATTTGGTTATTTATTTATTTATTTTTATTTATACTTTTCACTTAATGTTAACTTAAATCAAATAGAAAAATCTTTTTAACAAGATTTTTCATTCATAGTTTGAAGTATTAAAATAACTAAAACTAAGAGTGAAACAATAAAATGTACTTTAATAAAGTGAGTCAACATTCCTTTGTTACTAAAATTGGACATTTATGAATTAGTAATGGATCTATATTTAATAAATAACTACATTATGTATCTGCTTAATACGTAGCTAAATAATAATTTTTTTAACAAGTAATTAATTAGTTAGCTTATTTATTTTGCAAGTAACAAAATAATTAATTTCATGAACTAATTTATAATTTTTTATAATAAGTAACTCAATTGTTTATTTATTAAGTAACTAATTTATTTCATAAGTAACTAAATTCGTTAATGTATAGCTAAGTTATTTATTTGTTTAATAATTAACATATTTATTTATTTAATAAGTAACTAAATTAGTTGTTTATACAATTATTTATTTGATAAGCAACTATTCTTAGTTAATTTAGTTAGTTATTGAGTTAATTATTTATTCTATACTTTAGATCCAGAATTCTATAATATTTTCTTCTTATTTTGGAGCTTCAGGCCCCTTTGCTTTCATTATATGGAAAAGAGCGGCTGTGTGAATATTAAAGAGATGCTCATTTGAAAGGTGTTTTTACACAAACTTACTCTGATGCAAACATGGCTCTTCACCAGCAGCTCTACAGTGAAAGCATCTTAAATGCACAACGAGCGTCAGGTAAAGCGACAGACATTATTCATGTATGGAAACATTGGATTTCATTTACTTTCCAATTAATGAAGCATGAATTATTCAGCAGAAATGAAGCTGGAGGTGTTTCACTGAATCGTGCGAGAGCTCAGCTGCTCGCTAACGCCATAATGATCCGGAGACCTTCTAAGGTCATGACCCGAACAACTGGAGTCATTAATCCGGCTGAAGCTCGGTGTGTTTCCTCCCTGATGTTGTAGTTCATTATAACGTGAAAAATGAGTCCAAAGCGCCTCCTGTTTTTCTCACTTCATTTGTCAGATTGTAAAGACGTTTCATGTAAAGCTGCGATCCTGGGCATCAAACACATCAGACGCTGGAGGCCTGAGAAAAAATAAAATACATTTGTTATATTGTGAGCTTGAGTGTTTTAAGGGTCACAAAGCGATTAAAGACAGTTTTGTTATTGGCAGCAGTTTATCCATACTGTACGTGAGGATTCGCTAGTGTAATAGCCTTTAAGTTTAATTTGGATCGTAGTGGATATACATGGATTTATGGATATAAATTCATACAACAAGTTTTTTTTTTTTTTTAAATTAATAGTTCCTCAAAAAATGAAAATGTGCTGAAAATGTGCTCACTCTCAGGCCATCCGAGATTAGGATGAGTTTGTTTCTTGATCAGATATTGAGAAATTGCATCACTTGCTCAGTAACGGAAGTGAATGGGTGCCGTCAGAATGAGAGTTCAAACAGCTGATAAAAACATCACAATAATCCACAGCACTCCAGTCCATCAGTGAACATCTGGAGAAGACAAAAGATGAAACACATCCAGCATTAAGATGATTTTAACTCAAACACATAGAGTCTATAATGCATAATAACACTTTCTTCCAGATGTTAACTGCCTCTCATTCTGACGGCACCCATTCACTGCAGAGCATCCATTGCTGAGTGATTTGTTAGGCTATAATGTTATATTTTGAGATTGTTAGTCAATTAATCTTAAATCATGGTTGCAGGCAACTAATTTCAAGTTGATTTCCTGAAAGCAGGCGAGTTGTTTGCTCTGTTATACACTTGTAGATTGTAAAAATAAAGCATTTATGCATGCGCAGCACGGACACTTGAACTGTATAATTGATAAATAACGACATATTTAATGCTTTGAGTGCAGCTCTTACGGGATGTAATATTTCTCTGATTCTGAATGTTTTTGATAGCGGATGCGAGGCAGTTTACTGATTTTAATCTCCAATATAAAAATGATTCACACAGAATTTTAATTATGTTTTCTCACGAGAGAGTTATGATGTAATGCAGGACATCAAAGAGTGAATCAGATGCTGGTTCTCCAATAAGAAATATCTCGTAAAAGTGTGTTAAAAATATTTGCATAAAATGTAAAAAAGTGTCATGAAATCTAAATCTATAGGGGTGAGGTTTCTAAGCAACAAACTTCTTGCTACTGGGGTTCCTCAGGGCTCAGTGCTCGGACCGCTTCTCTTCTCTATCTACGTGTAATCATTAAGATCTGTCATTCAGAAGCATGGCATTTTTATCACTGCTATGCTGATGACACTCAACTTCTCATATATATATTGATTCATTTGTGATTTATTTTTTATGCTCTGAACAAAATAAAGGCGGGAAGAAAGTTGCTTTGAGTTTTCATTAAAAGATAACATTTATGAGTACATGTAGATGAACTAATAAGAGTATTTAGTGTTTAATGAGCCAAGAAACCTAGTACTTTGTGTACAATTCACAACTGTGAATGTGTATTGTGATGTTTTTATCAGCTGTTTGGACTCTCGTTCTGACGGCACCCAGTCACTTGCAGTGAACAAGTGATGCAATGCATTTCTATAAACCTGATGTGGAAACAAACTAACCCTGACCTCAGATGACCATTTTGGAGTGAACTACTACTTTAAAGTATTAAAAGTAGTGTTTTATTTATTAAATATGTTTAAAAATCTGACCAGTTTGCTTCTTTATGTGTCTTTATTTGACATGCCTCCAAATAGGAAAGCGTTTGTGTGCGTTCATCACACAAACACAATCATTAAGACTTGACTGAAGGCTGAAAAAGTGCAAGTCTGCACTGCTGGGAGAAATCCAAAGCTTTTAATTAGACCGTACACTTGCTAGCGCTCAAACACATGCATTATCTCAGAAGAGGGTGGATTTGGATGCTGCATCTTCTCTTGATTTATTTATTTTTTCAATGACTTGATGCATTTTCTGGCACCTGTTGAAATATGCTCTTAGATCGTCTCTCTGTGGCTTCATCAGCCTCGATGGGTTCTCTTGGCAGTGTTTGATTTTCAGCTGTGTGTTTTACGTGTTGTTATCAGCCTTTCAGTGTAAAACAAGAGTCCATCACCATCTGTAGTTGCACTTACAGTCCATTTTCCACACTGGAAACACCACAGCTGAGCTTATTCAGGCATCGTTTACTGAGAGTTATCACTCATCATTTGCAGTTTGCAGGGGGATTTCTTCGGAAAATGTGGTTTGTTTTGAATTAGCCGTGTTATAATAAGCATATCCATTGTCTGCTGTGTAGTTTACATCAGTGTTATTGTAGTATCAAGATACTGGTATAGTTTTATACAATTGAATTTGCTTTTATTTTTTATATTTTCTGTTTTCATTTGAAATTTTAGTAATTTTTCATTATTAGTTTCAGTTTTTTATTATTTAAAATGATGTATATGTTAATAAATGTTTTGATTTAAGTTAAGCTCTAGTTATTTTAGTATATATAAATGAAAATAAAAAATGTCTAACCTAAATTTTACTCTTAAAAAAAATATAATAATAATTTTTTGCATAATCCACATATTATTATTATTATTATTATTATTCTTTTTAATATTCAACAGCTTAACTTAACTTAAACTAAAACTATAAACTAAAACTAAAATATTTAATCAAAAACCTTGGATAAAATTACTAAATGGAAATAAAATAAAGTAAAACTTTAACTAAAACTCAGATGAAAAATAATTAATAATTTAAACCTAAAGTGAAAAAAGTACATAAAATTATGTTAAAGTTATTTTAAAATGAAAATAAAAATATAATATACAATTGTTACTTTATTATTGAACATTCATTTATACATTCATAAATATTCAATATTTATTTAAGATTTTTTTTATATTCAAAATATTGATATTTATAATACTATGATAGTAAATGAGTTGTACTATAATAACACTGCAGCACACTGTAGTACACTAGGCCATGTCTTTCTTTACTCACTATTTGATCCTAAAGATGTCTTAATTGTGTAAAAAGTCATTTTCTTTCTTTCTTTTTTAATTATGAATGTTATGCATTTGGCAGATGTTTTTATTCAATGCAACTTGTATTGCATATCTGGTAATACGGTATATACAGTAGATTGTATTAATGCATGCATTCTCTAAGAACATTTCTGTTGTTTGTTTGCACTTCAGGAATGTGTGTGTGTGTGTGTGTGTGTGTGATCAGGTCAGTGTAGATGTGCTGGTTTGGGCAGTGTTCACTACTCTAAGGGATCATTCTGTTCCTAACCAGATAATTAATTCACAGCATGCGCGGCGGTGGATGGGACGCTTTAATCTCCCTGAGATGTCATTGTGTTTGTGTAACTAACAATGCTAAATCTTCATTCGCCACACATAAATAAATGAATTAACTTGAGGAGGGGAAGTAAACTGTCTCCAGAGCTTCTAAAAACCTTACAGAAATACCAATCAGATCCCTGGGCGTCACAGGTTTTTGCCACCGCTGTGAGAATAATACAGATAATTAAGATGCACAGAGCAGCAGAAATTCAAGGCAAACATCTCTGCAGATTCGACTGAAGAACAAGACCCTGCACAACAGACACTGCTCCATTTTAAGGGCGACAGACTGATATATTAACCACAATAATGGTCAATATAGAGAGCTGTGAGTTTCCATTAATGCATGTTTTGAATGCATAAACGGGTCAAATGTTAGGCAATGCAACGCAATGTTTGACAAATGTGTAAATGAACTAAACAAATTGGTGCACACTGTAAAATAAAGATTACTGGAATACAGATTTAATTATGTTCTCTTCATTGTTATTTGCCATTTCTTAATAATTAATTGTAAATTTACAATCAGTTTCAGAGTGAATTGTTTCTACACCAGTTTATTTGTGTACTTATGAACTTTAATTGTAATTATTTAAAAATACATATAATTTCTTAATAAAACAGATTATTGGCATACATTTTACAAGAATATAGTACTTCAGTTTTTATACATAAATGTACATTGAATTCAATGTGTTACTTGCACTGCAGTTTCTTTTTGTAATTATTTGTGAAACTTTCTAGGATTTTGTACGTGAAAATTGTTAAATGTAATTTTGTTACAAGTTGACTAAAATATATTTTTTTTCTTTTTCTCAGCGTAGGATTTACTTTAAAACAGTTTTCACTTGCTAACATTTTTTTGTAAAGAAATGGCAAGTAATGCATTTAATTTAACAATACATTTTTAAGTAAAAAACTTAAATATTTTCTTGCAAAATGTTCTCTTATGATCTTCATGTATAACTTTGAGAAGTGTTTACATTTGAAATGGCAACTGTTGTTGTTTAAAAATAATAAAATTAATAATAATAATAATAAAGAAAAATCTCCAAAAAAAGCTGGTTTGTGGTTAGCAGTATCAAGCTGTATTCCACCGTAGCGGAAATATACAGAGATCAATCAAATATAAAATTAATGTAGTGCAGCTAGAACCGCAGACAGTGAGGTAATGTTGTCTAATAAAGTCATTCAGCCATTGTTCACACGCATTCAGTTTCTTATAAAAAGCCAAGAGGCAAAATAGTATCAACATTATTCTGTCGATAATAAAGAAAAGCTTTTGAGAAATGCAGGATTTGTGATCGCTTTGAGGAGTGGGAATATTTATTCACTTTAATGATGAGGCTCTCTATTGACTTTTCTAGAAATCTAATATTCAGCCGGCGAGCCTGTGAGAATCTCATAATGCAATTTCAGATGGATCTGGGGGGCTAGAAACATTTATAACTTTCCACACAGTGTGTCTTTGCTGCAGTCTTTCTTTATATGATCTGCTTGGTTAGTTTTTGTTTACAAAGGAAAAACTGTTTTTTTTTCTTCTGCAGTTTTAAAACATGTTTCAGTGGGGTCCAATACTGTTTTGAACCCTCAAAATATCTTCTTTTGTTTCACAGAACACAGATATATTCAGGTTTAAATGACATAAGGAGTAAATGATGACAGAATGTACACTCCTGAGGGAACTATCCATTTACGTCACTAACCTGGTCTGAATTAATAGTTTTTTTAAACAAAAATGTGTAGCCTAAATGCACTGTAAGTTGCTTTGGATAAAAGTGTCTGCTAAATGCATAAAATGTAAAAACAAAAAAGTGTCATGAAATCTAAATCTAGGGGTGAGGTTTCTAAGCAACAAACTTCTTGCTACTGGGGTTCCTCAGGGCTCAGTGCTGGGACCGCTTCTCTTCTCTATCTACGTGTAATTATTAGGATCTGTCATTCAGAAGCATGGGTTTTTCTATCACTGCTATTCTGATGACACTCAACTCTACTTCTAATTCCAACCACATGATCCAGCAATAGCTGTTTGCATTATAGCCTGTCTGATAGATAATTCAGGTTGAAGGTCCATCACCTTCAGATCAACCCTGCGAAGACAGAACTGCTTACAGTCTCAGCCAACTCAGTACTACATCACAATGTCTCTATACAGTTAGGTTCATCAGTCATTACTCCTTCCAGGACAGCCAGGAACCTTGAAATTGTGATAGATGATCAATTATATTGCTACAACGACCCGGTCCTGCAGATTTGCCCTATACAACATTAGGAAGATTAGACCCTTTGTATCAGAGCAGATCACACATCTCCTTGTCCAAACTTTTGTTATTTGTTTTTCTCTGATTTATTTTTTAAAAACATACTGTGCTAGAGTAACTGAGACTTGTCCCATCATTTGTATACTGTTGCTCTCTTGTTGGTTTGATTTTTTTCTTTTGTACTCTTCATTTGTTAAGTCGTTGGATAAAATCATCTGTTAAATGATTTAATGCAAATGTAAATATACATGTAAATCAGAGTGCAAACTATGTCAGAGAGTAATAACGCAGGCAAAAAGCATCTCAGTGACGGAGTAAATGATGACAGAATGTACACTTCTGAATGAACTATCCATTTACGTCACTACCCTGGTCTGAATTAATAGGTTTTTTTTTATTTTTAAACAAAAATGTGTAGCCTAAATGCACTGTAAGTTGCTTGGGATAAAAATGTCTGCTAAATGCATAAAATGTAAAAAAAAAAAAAAAAGTGTCATGAAATCTAAATCTAGGGGTGAGGTTTCTAAGCAACAAACTTATTGCTACTGGGGTTCATCAAGGCTCAGTGCTTGGACCACTTCTCTTCTCTATCTACGTGTAATTATTAGGATCTGTCATTCAGAAGCATGGGTTTTTCTATCACTGCTATGTTGATGACACTCAACTCTACTTCTCATATATATATCGACTCATTCGTGATTTATTTTTTCTGCTCTGAACAAAATAAAGGCGGGAAGAAAGTCTCTGTCTGAAGATATGGAGAAGAATTACAAGAGAGCTCGAGTTGCCCTAGGTTTTGTTCAAGATCCTGCTGAATGGCTGCAAACTATATCAGAGAGTAATAAAACAGGCAAAAAGCATCTCAGTGACGGAGTAATGATGACAGAGACGAGAGAAGTCTTTCATGTGTGGCTGTCGTCAGTTTCACGGCAGGAGGCTCAAATTAATACGTCCCTTTCAATTCTTTTGACTCTTTTTCTTGTTAGAAGAAGGAGTGCGGAAAGCTCGTGAAATGAAGTTTGCATTCAGACTAGTTTATTATCGCGAGCACCCACGTTGTGTGCGAATTGGTTTTATTCCCATATGTAGCACACATGGCCGCTCGCCAAAACCACGGGGAGTTTCTCATTGTAAAGTCTCTGGCTTAATAGATGCTGTTTACTAACTGATATTGGAAAAGAGGTTGAAAGCGTAGGAACAAATCAATAATAGTAAATGAGTGCAGAGAAAGACAAACACATCGGCATAATGAGCTCAGCAGGGACCAAAATAAGTATGACACTGATTCATTAACACGTGTTCTGTGTTTGCACAGGGGTTTTAAAGTTTAGGCCATGTAAGATTTAAGTTTTAGGGGTTATTGCATGTGATTCACCTGATTTAGTTTGCTTTGCATTGAGAATATGAATCAGCTTTGTGTGCATCAAGCAGACGCATCCCCATCTGTGATCCAGATCTGTATTGTTTTTCTGCTGTGGTTAAAAAAAATCATAGGAGGAAAATCATTCCCTGAGGAAAAACTCTACTTGACCCTTCCTGATATGACTCGATCTGTCGCTCTCTCACATCGCCGGTGAGAAAAACATCATTAAACGCCTCTGAGCTTGATCCTCTGGGGTCCTGAAGTACATAAATACATGTCCGGTTCAGCCAAACAGTGTAAATATCCACATCACAGCTCAACTATCAGTGTAAACCAGTGTAAATTGAAGGCTAACACTGTTTATTCCTACAATCTTAGATTTTTCCCAAATTCTGTTTGAATTATTTCTTTCAAATTCCATTTTTTATTCAGTTTATTTCTGTTTAAATTTTAAAAGTCCAAAAACAATGTTTAAGCAAAATGCATGTCTAATTAATTGTGATCATGAATCTTAAAATTGCATATATATATATATATATATATATATATATAGATAGATAGATAGATAGATAGATATAGATAGATAGATAGATAGATAGATATATAGATAGAAAGATAGATAGATAGATAGATATAGATAGATATAGATATATATATATATGAAAATCTGTTATATTTCTTCCCAAATTGTGTATTTATAGATTTATCTTTTTACAGATTCCATTTATTCTGTTGATTTTCTATATTACATTTTCTGTGAAATTTGTTTTAATTCATTAAAATTTTCATAATGAAAAAGCATGTATAATTTTCCCATTACAATCATGAAACTTATGGAATTTAATTAGTAAAAAAAAAAAAAAAAAAAAAAAAACACTATACATATATATAAAAATAAAAATGTAATTAAAAAAATCATCTGTCAAATCATCTGAATTCATAGAAATATTTAGCATTTTTTTTACATTTACTATTATTATTGTCACCATACTATTATTTTATAATAACAGGGCCCTTTGTTTTTCAGAAATCCTGTTGTGTATTTACAAATAAAGGCATATATTTTTTCTCAAACTAAATGATTAAATATCTTCATACATCGAGATGGAGAAGTAAAAAAAACACTGAATGTCACGAATGTTCAAGTTTTTGTAGTAGATGAAACGACGTCATACAGACCATGCAGATTTATTAGTCTTGTTCCTTTCTGCTTAAAATAAAACCAAATGTCGCTGACATGAAGTGAGTTTATGTTTAATATTACATTCCTATATAGAGTATAAATGTTAATGTAGTCTATATAGGCAGCACAAGGCAGTCTGCATGAAGCAGTGCACTAGTCTGAATCTCACCTTTATTAAGAATCTGCTTCTGCTGATTATGACGACTGACAGGAGCTGACAGCAGCTTTCAATCAAAGCCAATTACATCTGCTGTCAATCATGTGCAGCAACAACAAAAGCAGTGAGGACTGTTTGTCATTTCAAGGCGAATGCCGTCATCCAGATCTCCTCATTAACCAGCCTCGGCTCTGATTTTAGATTAACTCATTAGCTTCCTGCCAAACTAATGCTTTAGTTTTCCTCTGAAAGGGAGGCTCATGTCCTGAGGGGACGCAAGTATTAGGATGTGATGAGTGATTTTGGTCAGTCTTAAATGGATGCATTGGATGATTTCTTCCTTCTTTCTCCACTTTGTATTGATTAGCTTCCACAATGATTCTTTACAACAGAGTTCAGCTCCTAATCAACAATGTCTCTCACATATTAGTCTAAACGCTGCTTGATCTGTGCAGATTTCTCTCCTGATTCAGACCAGAACACTGTTTCACTGGAGGAAGTGTTATTATGGATTATAGACTCTATGTGTTTGAGTTAAAATCATCTTAATGCTGGAAGTGTTTCAGGTTTTGTCTTCTCCAGATGTTCACTGGTGGACTGGAGTGCTGTGGACTATTGGGATGTTTTTATTAGACGCTCATTCTGACGGCACCCATTCACTTGCAGTGAACAAGTGATGCAATTTCTCCAAATCTGATGAAGAAACAAACTGATCAATGAGGCTGAGTTCATTTTCAGAAAATGTTATTTTTTGTGGAACTATTCGTTTATGTAGCGTTCAGCTTCCCACTAGTAATTACAACACCGTGGCTTTGTTCATGTGCGTAAACACAATCATTCCAGCATGACTCGAAGGCAGAATAAGTTTCTACAAACAACAGCAGCTCATTTTCCACAGGATTTCTCAAACAGTGTAACATTTTCATCATATCCTCGAAACAAAATGCATACACTTTTAAACACGAAGCTCTCAGATGAATGGCTCTGAATCTGCAGGAAAGGTTATTCAGTCAAGACTGTGTTTTAATTAGAAAATCCCACTGATATCTCACTGTAACACTGCAAACCACTGCAGCGGCACCCACTGCTTCATATGCATTTCATTAACAAGCGTCTGTGCATTTTAATAGGTTCTGGTTTAATGGGTGAAAATGTAGAATTAGTGTCACAACATCACGTCACTGCGGAGGTCTGACAAACAAACAGAGATTAGTTAGCTTTACAGTACCAGCAGACAAAAGCTAAAACCCTCTGTTCAGATGGGATTATGGGAAACATATTTCACCATAGACCATGAAGAACATGTACCATGAAAAGCTGATTTATAGAATGGTTTATATTGTTTATCCAAGAGAGGAGCTATAATGATAACCAAAGTGGCTTTCACTTTTAGAAAGTGGGATTTATTATAATTATCTGGCAGCAACAGCAATATGGTAAAGAAATAGGTTAATGAAATGATAATATTAATTTAACTATTTATTAATAGGTTTCAATATTTTGTCCTGTTTAACTTATATCATTCTTATTATTATTTCTATTATTAGTACTTCAACATTGTATGTTTGTATGTATATATATATAATAAAAATGTTTTAAAAATATTCAAGAATATTCAAAAAAAAAAAAACTAATACAAATATTAGTATTCAAAAATACAAATAACTAATATAATTTCTAATTTAAATAATACAATATTATGAAAAAAATAGAATATGATGTAGTTTTATATATACATACATACATACATACATATATATATATATATATATATATATATATATATATATATATATATATATATATATATATATATATATATATATATATATATGAAACCTCACAATTCTAAATATTTTAACATATAATATTTAAATAATAATGTTATAAATATAAATAAAATAATAAAATACCATCAATAAAAATATGAACAAAATTTAAAATGTAAAAATATACAATTTATATATAAAATGTAATATAGATATACATTATGATACATAAATATTACACACACACACACACACACACATATATATATGTATGTATGTATCCCATCATGCCCTCCGTGTCTCTCAGACGCACATGATGCTTTGCTCGATGGTCCAGGTGTAATGAAGGTGCAGTGTGAGGTCATGCTGACATTCGGGAGCGTGTGCCTCGATGGAGGTTTGATTAAACACAGAGTCGTCCTGAATCCTGCGCAGGTTCATTCCAGGCTTGGCTCTAAAGAGCAAAATCCATTAATTTCCAGACGCTAATGAGATATTTTTCATCTCTGCATAGCTTCACCATCTGCTTCAGGGAACGCGGTCTCTCTGGATCAGGAGAAGAGTAAATGTGACCTGAGAGAAACCTGGGCTCAGTGAAGTATTGAGTCTGTGAATGTGTTTGAATCAAGTACTAGTGCACTAACTCGCATTTCTCTCGATTTGACATTCAATTTCAAGAGGGACAAATGTATAAATGGGATAGTAGCTTAATGAACTGCACACTACGCAGTGTATACACTTTAAATTTTATTTGATAGATCATATAACAGTGTGTCATTTTAAGTCAGCTAGAATGAAAATGTATTTACATATGCAAGTGAGTATAAATGCATTTATATTTAAACTGACGGCATATACACTGGAACATTTTAAGGAAATATGCATATGCAGTAGTAAACATTTCATTCGGCAGTATGCTACAATGCATATATAAATGAAACAATTATTCAATATTTTTTTAAAAGAAATATATATTTATTTATCATTGTTATTTTTATGTGTTATGTTTGGATCTTTATCTAAAATAGTCCCAAATATAGACTTTTTTAAATTGACAATTAAATTGACAATTAAAGCAAAAATAGTAATGAAAAATAATGTGCTCTTTAATCTTAAATAAAAAATATAATTATTTTGGTTTTATTTTAGTTTAAAATTAGAAAAATAAAATGATCTGAGTATCATCAGCATATACATGGAATCATACTCTATTTTAGTTAAAAATGGAAGCCAGAGGTAGCATGTACAAGGTGAACAATATCGGTCCTAATACTGATCCTTGTGGTACTCCACAATTAAGAGGTATACTAGAGGAGGTCTGATGACCAGTACCAACACCAAAACATCCCTTGGTCAGATAAGAATAGAACCACTGTAAGTCTGTGCCATGAAGGCCCACAGATATCTCCAGACGTGTCACAGGACCTCATGGTCAACCGAATCAAAGGCAGCGCTCAGATCTAATAAAACTAACGCCATGGATTTCCCAGAATCGGTTTCTGTAAAAAATCACTTAAAAGGGGAGATTCAGTGCTGAAACGTTTGATGAATTAACAGCCAAATACAATTGTATACAATCAATACAACTTTCTCAAGGATCTTAATGAGTGAATAAATTAAGGGGGAGTAAACTAAAAAGTTGTACTTGCTGTCGCCTATAGTGAGTGTATTGCCAAGGTGTGTGTGGGGGTCGTTGACTTAAGTGCATACATGAGTACTAAAGGTAAAAGATGGCATGCAGTGCTGTTAATGCCACATCAAGTGTAGCTCTAGTGATGCTTGACTTGGCAAACAGCATTAATCTTCAGAAAATCCCAGAAAAACTCAATTTCGTCTAGCCGGTGCGTGAACACAGAGCACAAAAACAGCGTCAGAGGGCCGAGTGCAGCCAGAAACACTCATCTGAAAAGTCTTTCACGGATGGCAAATGGTGTTTGGTGAGAAAGCGCTTGCAGGCACTTGAAAGCCCGCTATCTGCTCGCAGCGATTCCCTCTGATGGCTTTGAAATATTCAAGTGAAAAAAGCCTCTAGAAAGATTTATGTGAAATCCCAACCTCAGCGTGATCGAGGCTGACAGAGAAGCGCAAACAGCCGCCCAATCAGAGCTCGCCGCAGAGGTGTCTTATGAAACTAATGCATGTCACTTACACGGTATGAATCTTTTTGACGAGCCGTTCACAGATTCTCAGCTCTGTTTTGCTTCTTGACTGTATTTTAATGTCATTTACGTTCATCAAGTTCCCTGATAATGAACTGACAAACATTTCTAGGCCGGAGATGAGGAGATGAGTGTGTGTTTGCGGTGAACGCAGCTTTGATGAGTGTGTCTGGCGCGAGCGCTTTTGCTCTGGGTTGAATAATTGAAGGAGTTTCCTTTTAACTTGACATCATTAGACTGGAGTTACAGCTTTTTTCTTTCAGCACAACATTTTTTTTTTTCAGACGTGTTTTGAAGTCTTGTTGAATTTGAATTTATTCTGCACCTTGCTTCCTTCAGGATTTTTTATTATGTTTTAGATTAATATCACAGAAAAAAACTAAAAAAAAAGGATCATATTTGACCTCAAAAGTGAAATAAATAAAATGTGTAACTTACATGAAAATTACGCCAATTTTATGATCATTTTGCATTATTTTAATGACATAGTAAAAAAATAGTAATTACAAATTATGGGATATTTAAATATATATAATCAGGATTTTGTGTGGTCTTTTCTACTTAGTAATTTTTTTAAAATAATTTTTATTACAGTACTTTTTCACAAATACAGTAACGAGACCCTAATAAATAACCCGTGAAAATAACATCACAATGTAGAAATCTGAAATAGTACCAAAAATAGGCTTCTTAAAATAAATAAATAAATACATAAATGAAATAATTTTGACTCTAGAGGTAGTGTAGGCAAGTTTCATGTTTAATGCATTATTTTCATGAGATTAATTTGCCAATTTAAGCAAATGTATTAATGAAAATAGTGAAATATTTAAACTGATCAATCTAGGATTGGTTGAGCTCTTTTTTCTTTATTAAAATGTTAAAAATAATACATTTGTTACACTAATTTGTGCAGAAATACAGTAGATCAGAAATGACAATTTAAGAGAAGTAAAACATCGACATAAATTAAATTAAGCATCATCACAACCCAAATATCTAAAAACATAGTAAAGTAATATATATTTATATATATTATTATTAATTGTTTTCCTCTTAATTTTAGGGATGAAATGTGATTAGGACAAGTTTTCATTTATTGGATTATTTTCACAACTAAGTTGGAAATTAAAGCAAACATAGTAATACAAAATAAGGAAATATTTAAATGATTGAATTAAATAAAAATAAATATTTTATTACAGTACTTTCCACGAAAATACAGTAGCACATAATGAGAATCTGATGAAAACATCCACATAAATGAACTTAACCGTAAATACCACAATGCAAAAATGTTAAAATAGGCTTACATTTCTCTAAACAAAATATAATAAACAATTTTCCTTTTGATTTTGTGGGCGAAATGTGATCTGGACAAGTTTTTGTTTAATGCATTTAAACTTTTGATGTCCTTTATCTCTTTTGCATTACTAAGATTGATTCCCAACACATTACACACACGGATGCTTATTATGTGATTATGAAACAGTCTTTTGGGATCATCTCACTCAATGCACTGCAATAACTGACCTCATTTTAAAAGAAAACCTTTTGCAGTTCACAACTTATTCCTGTTTAAATCCCACAGAAGATGTGATTACGACTGAACACAAGATACTAATGTTTTTAAAGACACATTTGTCAACTGAGTTCTCTAAATGTATGTCCATCATTACCAGAGATTCTCCAGCTTTGACACTTGACATGTTTTTCCTGCACAAAAACATTATAATTTAGTCCTTTTCCGCACTCTCTTTCTCGGACCCTGTTTCTGTGCCTTTAAGAGTTTATGTTAATGAGGTCTGTTGTGATTGGCTGACCTCTTTGAGTGAGGGCCAGGATGCTGAATGCTAAACAGGTCTTGTGGTAATATATTAATAAGTGAATGTCGAAATATTTAACTTCAAAGACCAGGAAAAATCCAACACTGACTTTCGCTTCAAATACCTGCTGAATAGAAACGGGAAAGATTTGAAGCTGAATCCACAGCCTTAAACGTGTGATCAAATGTGTGAGAAGTCATTTCAAAGCTCAGGCCTCACACAGGCTTTTCTTTCATCAGACCGTATCTGCAGAAGGACACGCTGTACAGTTATTTCATGTAGACTGAGACAGGGGGACGCATGATGGAGGCTGTGATTTAGAAGCGGACGAGTTTCACAGGGTCACAAATCATCCGCCGGGAAACTGATTTACTGATGCTGAGACGAGCATCAACACAAGCTAAAAACACAACAAACTGCAGGTCAAACCTGATGTACATCAAACATCAAATATGTTCCTGCTCAAGCGGTAGATCACAGCACTCGCAACGGCAAGCCATGGGTTCAATTCCCAGCGCATGCATGAGCTGATTAAATGCAATGCTTTGGATAAAGTATCTTACATACATACCATGATTTGAGATTGCTTTGCATTTACACAGAACAGTAAAATAAATAAATAAATAAATAAAAAGTTACTTAAAATAGTCAGTAAATAAAATAAAAGACACAAATCTTAGACAAAGTTTATGGCCACTAGCATCATTTCTCATTTTATTTTTCAGTTTAAGTATTAAAATAAATAAAACTCAAACTAAAATAAAAATGAATAAGAACTATATATACAAAATAATAATAAAAATGACAAAACACAACAAAATTCCTAAAACTTTCAAAATGTAATATATGCGAGAGTTCCCGGGTCAAATCCCGGACGAGCCCCCACTTGTAATATATATTTATTATTATTATTTTATATATAATAAATACTGTAGTTAACGCTGCTGAATGAATGTTTCTAATCCTCTTTTGGAACGTCACACAAAAACTATCAGGATTCTTTCTTTTTCTTTCGGAGAAAATGGGAACATAAAACCACTAAAAAAAATTTGTTGTATTTTCCATTCTTAACTCTGATATATAATGTCTAATGAATTTATTTATTAATTATTTTCCCCCTTGTGTTCTGTGTGTCTGTTTTATTTATATTTTCTGGATTCTGTGTTTGATTAACAATTTAATACAAATTTACTATAAAAAACGGCAGTTATCAAATAAATGCATGCAATTTCATAAAACTTTTCAAGTGTATTCAAATCCAATTTGAACTCCAAGTTGTAGTATTGTGTGATATTCCTTATTAAATAATGGTTTAATACATTTTTTTTATCAATATTATTACATTGAGAAATGCATTCTACTGTACAATAGTAAAATAATTGTCATAATTTCTTCAAGATAAACTGAACTTTTATTTTGGCGGGTTGTAGTGAAGCTCTTTGAGTTTCTGTATCTGACCATAGTTTTCTCAAATTACACGAGAGTCTGATGAAGTGACTCTCAGATGAAGCTCATGTGAAGCACACACACACACACGCACGCACGCACGCACACACACACACACACACACACACACACACACAGTCTTTTTCATCGTGGAATCTCTCCATATGCCCTCATGACAGCGGAAACTGAGTCTCAGTCCGTGTTTAGCTCTCAGCGGCAGCTTGTGTTTATATTGTACGACATCAGGCACATATTGTTCAAGGAGAAGAACCAGCATCCAGGCCGTGGAGAGCAGATGGTGCGTTTCTATCTGATCATGGCACGAGACAGGCCTGTCATCAGCTAATGTGTGTTTGTCACATGACAGTCGCACCAGGTTTGGCGAAAATCACGTGATTTTTCAGGATGCATCCCATGCATCTTGTGTTCCTGAAAGAACTGCGCTTGGTGCATCATCCATGATTTCTGCAGGCCCTTAAAACTCTTAAAGAGTGTCAGAAATGTCTTAAAATGATCAAGTCAAAACATTATTATAAATCCACAAGATGGATATATAATAATCAGGCTTAAAACAATCCAGAATTCAGTTACTGTAAATAAATTAAGGCTGCACTGCACGATTCAGGGAATTCTGCACATTTATGAGAAATATTGCTTATGATCCACATTTGATGAATGAAAAATTTGTATGTCACAGTTTTTGTAATATAATATATTGTAGATAGTTGTAAGATGCATATTTTCTGTCTCTCATCTTTTTTAATGAGCAGCTGGATATAGCAAAGCGTAGGCATTTCAGAGTCAGAGTTCCAGTGTATTTTGGGCTTTTGTATGATTAAAAGTCCTTCGTTATGCCTACAATTGTCTTTTTTGGTCATTATTTTAGTTCCCATATTTCTCTTATCTTTTAGAATGAGCACCTGGAACAAGTAAAGCATATATATTTCCAAATAAGAGTCCCTAAGTAATTTGGACTTGTTTATGATTAAAAGTCCCTCATTATGCATAAAATTGTCTTTTTCCGTCACTAGTGTATTTTAGTTCCCATATTTTGCTCATCTTTTAGAATGAACAGTCATAAGTGGTAAAGTGTGGATATTCCAAAATAAGAGTCCTGTGTATTTTGGGCTTGTTAATGATTAAAATTCCTACATTATGCATAAAGTTGTCTTTTTTGGTCATTAGTGGTATTTTTGTTGGAAGTAGTAAAACATATGTATTTCAAAATAAGAGTCCCTATGTATTTTGGGCTTGTTTGGGCCTCATTTACCATAAGATCAGTTTTTGATATTGAATATATTCTTCAATTACTAAATCCTGTTTAAAATGCTCATATCGTTAATGAATTAATGCAAACATGGATGTGTATTAATACGAATGCATAAAATTATATGCTATTATAATTATATATCTAATAAAATTATTAGATTTTATGGTGCAAATGCAGCTGATGCTGAATTACTAATCATTAATATTGAATATTAATAAGCAAAAAATAGAAAATGGCTCACTGATTTTGTCTGAATCACTTCAGTATCTGTAACAATCTGCAGCTGAACATGAACACAGAGTTTGGCCCTGAAGAAACAGACTCTACGCCTCATTTTAATTACAGCTTTTCAGTCAAACTCCAACAGCAGCAAATTCCGAATGAATAATAATTAATTCTCATACATTGAGGACTGACAGTCTTTTAATTGCTTTGGTGCTTTTTTCAGTTTCTGAATGTTAACAGTTGTTGCTGTTAGACCTGAAACACTCTTTGTTCTGTTGTTTGCCAGTCGTTTCTTTAAATCGCCTCGAATAATTACACGAGAAACAATGTTTTGTGCATTCAGAAGAGATTTAAGGTCAAGCTTTTGCTGTTGTATTGAAATTGGTATCGACTGAAGCCATTGTTTACTTTGTGTTTATAAATTAAAATTGACTTTATTTACTTTAATGTATGTTCCTGGTCTTATTCTAGATAAAAATACTGATCATCCTCACTGAAACAAATTTCTTTTTCTTTGTTCTGATCATGATGATACCCAGAACCACACAAGTGAATTAATAACAGCCGTAATGTACAACAATCAGGTTTGTAGAAATGTAGCATTGGATCAGTGTCTCATCAATGGATGCTCTGCAGTGAATGGGTGCCGTCAGAATGAGAGTCTGTTAAAAACATCACAATAATCCACAGCACTCCAGTCCATCAGTGAACATCTGGAGAAGACTAAAGATTTGGATGTGTTTCAGGTTTTGTCTTCTCCAGATGTTCACTGATGGACTGGAGTGCTGTGGATTATTGTGATGTTTTTATCAGACTCTCATTCCGACGGCACCCATTCACTTGCAGTAAACAAGTGATGCAATACTACATTCCTCCAAATCTGATGAAGAAACAAACTCATCTACATCTGGGATGGCGTGAGAAAATGTTTAGTTTTGGCTATACTATTCCTCTTCTGTCTGTTTGCTAAAGAGCAATACGGTGAATTTGAAAAGGGCTTTGTGGAGATGCTCTGGAGGCTGAACTTGACCCTCAAAGCACTTCATTTTTCCTCAACATGCATTCGTTTTCTTTAACTCTGCATCCCACTGGCCTTAATTAATGAAGGGTTTGAGGAAGATGAAGTTCAAAGCAGCGACGTCATGCCACTATCACAGAATCTCAGGAGTCTGTTTGATGTGTATGCCGGCTCTTCACCTCGTCTCCTACCGGACTTGATTTCTGTTCTCAGTAACTCTCAGAGCTCCAGCTGTGGTCCTGTGGGAAAGATCCTTTTGATTCCTCGCGACCCCTTCAAGCTCCTCCGCAGGCGGTCCGTAAACCCTGCTCATGTCGCGGTCTCCTCGTGACAAACGGCAGAGCATCAGACCGCAGGACGGCGCAGATGAAAGCCGCACGCCTCGAGAAGCGGTCAATATCAGACTCTGAATAGTCTTCAAACAGCATCTGATCTCGTATTCAGCAGGTGAATACAGAGGAAGATTCCTGATAGTGTGTGCAAATGCATCTAGAAGTTATTTGTCATATTTCATAAAGCTAGATTCCGTGTGTAAAGTCACAAAATTCAACAGAATTTGAAATAAAACTCCACAGTGACAGCAAAGTAGAAACTGCAAATAACACATTAAACACGAAATATTGAAGTAGAAATAGTATTAAAAAACAAAACTGTAAAACATACTCTAATAATCTTTATTTAAAGTGCATAGATATAGACTGAACAAAAAACTCATAAATTGCAATCAAAAAACTTTTTTTTCCTTTTCTTTTTTTTTCTTTACAGTGCACAAAAATGTATTGAATAATTGTTATAAACTATATCTAATTATCCTTTTATTAAATTAACCCTAATTAACCCTAACCCTAAAGTTAAGTTAACACATTTTTTGGATACATCATAAAAAATGTTAAGTTCTAATAAATTTAGATACAATATTTAATCACACACACACACACACACACACATAAAGAAAACTAATAAAAAATGACTCAATTAAAAACTGCTTTTACCTTTATACAAAGCAGTTTTCACTGTATTTGAGGTCTCATATCACTTCATACATTCACTGGGAATCAAATCCATGGCCCTGGTGTTGCGAGCAACATAATAAAGGACTTCTGGTGGGACACTGTCAGTGTTTTTAGTCATTTCTGAAGTTTGCAGGGTGCTTCACTTTTGTTTCATGGAAAAGATCCGCATGAATATCCTGCCCAACATCTTGTGCGGATCTTAAAGAATGTCACGTGGGTTTGGAGCGACATGAAGGAGAGTAACTGATGACAGAAGTTTGTCCCTGCAGAGCCGGTCGTCCTGTGAACACAGACGTGTTCTGACACTGATGTACTGTACTTGTCATATAAAGCAGAAGGTGTTATCTGTGTAATTGGAGTCGGCTGTATCTTCACACAGGTCTCGGCGGATGACGCTTCAGACAAGTCTGACGTTTACAAGGTCCCTTAATGAGACGGTGATTGTGTTTTGCGTGCTGACAGGTTAAGCTGATGTCTCTGTTAATGTGACGTAGGTACAAGGAAAGAGAATTACAGTCAATTAAATGTGAAATGTCACTGACAGGTCTTTATCATGTCACACATTTGTGTGTCTCTAAATACACGTACGCTGGTTTAATAAACAATAGATGAAATAGCCACAGAATTACAGAGAACTCATATTTGTCTTCTCATCTACCAGATGATGCAAACACAGTGAACTTCACCAAAAAAATTATTTGCGTCCAGCTACAGAATGAGATAATTAAAGTTTCAAACAGCAGGATTCGACACTGTGTCAAATAACTAAAACTAATTCTGAAATTAATAATTTATAAATAAATCAATAATATAACTAAAATTACTCAAATTAATAGCAGGGTTAAACAATTAGCTAAAATTAAACCAATTTTAAAAATGGTTAATAAAGCTTGAAATGTAAAAAATAAAATGTTAACAAATAAATTATATAAAACCTTTTTATTTTAAAATGTCCTTGTTACTTAATTTTACTTAATATTACTCTGTATGTATATGTATAATTACACTGTAACAAGTACACCGTAAAATAAAGTGTAACCAAAAACATAAACTTATTTCTTTTCAGCTAGTTGCTAAGTCAACATTTCTCATTTTCTATATTTATATTAAGTAAAATATCTAAAACTGAAATAAAACATTTATAAAAACATTAAAAAAGCATTATTATAAAAAAATGACAAACAACATATCTAAACAACAACAACAACAACAACAACAACAAAGATTAAATATTTGTCCGTGATTTTCAGAGAACAGGCTTGAGAAATGAGGATAGGTGAAACACATCAAAGCATATGCAATATCCACCAAACCATGTCTCATGAATTTATCATCATAAACAAATGTATCATTCTATCATAAATAGTACAGATTTTGTTCATATTTATAAGCATATTTATTTTTTCATTTATTTATAAAGCACATTTGAAAACAACCAGGGGTTTACCAAAGTGCTGTGCACAAAAACAGTACAGTAAAAATTCATCTAAATCTAAATCTTAAAATATTTATGATCTTTTTCCAAACAGTTTGCACACTTGGTTTGATCTCCTCCTGCAGACTCACAGGTTTCTTTCTGACTGTGTTTTTGGGTTTGTATCGCGGTACATTGGTGTCATCAAGGTGAGTTTCGCCTGCAGCTGATGCTTTCTGAAGTATTTGTCTCTTTGGATTTGCCACCAAAACTTTAATGAATTAATGAATGAATGATGCATTTATATAGCGCTTTATTGTGTATTGTTGTACACACTAAGTGCTTTTTACAATCAAGTGTGCAGCATCCACTTGGATGTATGGTTTTAATGTATGGTACGTGCTCCAAAGTCTATTTATTTAGAGACAAGCAGTTTTTCACAAACGTTTTGTTGGGATGCAGTGCAAAGAAAAAATGCAGCCATCCAACGAGATCAAGCAGAAGCTTGTGCCAAGCAGAATTGAGCTAAAGCCCCCCCCCTAAACGCTCTTTTGATCTGTTTTTGAATGTAACAAAACCTGCAGGGAATTAAAAAAAAAAATCCACAGAGTTTACGATTGTTTAAACTTCTTCTAAATCTTGTTTTTGTTTATTAAGGCAAGACACTACAGGCATAAACATTGTTTTTTTTCATACACTGGTTAATTTTGAGATTTTGGACTATTTGGCATTTCATAATGTGTTGTTTCAGACTAGTGGAAAGAAAACATCCACAATACAGCTGTAAGTGTTCATTGCATTTTATCACTGTGCCTGTAGATTTTAATTCCAATGACTATAAAAGTTTTTCCTCCACTTCTGCAGCACTTACATACACCAAAACTTAGAGTTTTATTCCTCTCTATATTCTGAAGGTTTTTACCGAGGGGTTTGTTCATATAACATTCACACTGATTTTTACAACACTTTTTAGGAGCTAATTTTTAGTTTTTTTTCTGTCTGTCAACTGATTGTAGACAGTATTTTCTGATTTATGGAGTGATAAAAAGATAAATCCTAAATTCCTTCTATAAGAACCTTTAATATGTCATGAAAAACAAATAATAATTTTGAACAAATGTTCAGACTAGTGGAAAAAAGCAGAAAAATACATACAAAATACACATTTAAGCATTCGTCAATATATGTAGATTTCAAATGTAATACATAACTTTAAAAGATTTTCCTCCACTTCAGCAGCACTTACAGACACCAAAACTTAGAGTTTTATTCCTCTCTATATTCTGAAGGTTTTTACCGAGGGGTTTGTTCATATATCATTCACACTGATTTTTACAACACTTTTTAGGTGAACATTTGTAGTTTTTTACTGTCTGTCAACTAACTGTTGACAGTATTTTCTGATTTATAGAGTGATAAAAAAGGAATCCCAAATTCCTTTTATAAAAACCTTTAACTCTAATATGTTGTAACAGTTTCAAAGTTACTCATGGTGTTATTCTACTACCCACCATTAGGGGGACACTGTTGTTCCTTTATGCTAAGGTTAAATACAGGTGAGAACTAGAAGAAGAGAGAACTGCTTGGTAAGAGGAAAGCATGGATTCCCTCTGGTAACCTTACCCATACTGATGTCCTGATTGGGAAACGTACCGTTTTATGCTCAATCAAAGTAAGGTTCTTTTTTTCACTGCTGAATAAATTTTATTCCATTGTTGGTGAGGTTTATAATGTTTAATTATTTTGTTTGTAGAAGGACTCCTTTTACCTACCCTTGTTTTGTACCCATGGTCCATTTTTCCATTTCATGGTACATGTTGGAAATAGAAAGGACAAATTTACCAGCTTTGCTTTGGGTCACCGAAATGGGATATACCTTGAAGAGGATAAGAAAGGGTTTCTGCTTTAGTCTGTAATTGCTGTGTGGAGTATTGAATTTGATCTGGACTGTTACCAAAGATTGAATAATTGGGTACATCTACATTGTCTAGAAGAGTTCTTCTTTCAATTCAAAGTATTCCCGCATTCATTTCATCTGACAGTAAATGCTCATATCATCATGACTATGCATTTTGTATTTTTAATTGTTGGTTGAGTCATTTGTACTATTGGATTATGGTATGTTAATTTGTTTTGGGTTTATTACTGTGCATTTCACTGTTGTTGTTTTTTCATAATATATCTCTATGAAGAAAATCTATTTTTTTTGTTCTATTGTTTTTTTTTTACAACAAACAGTTTAATGTTTGTGAAAAGTTGGTATGTAGATCCCTCCCCAAATTACTTTCAGATTTATAGTAAACTTTTACCATAGAAGTACGAGTTTGTTATAATGTCATCAAAAACAAATAAGAATTTTGAACAAATGTTCAGACTAGTGGAGAGAAGAAGAAAAACAAACAAAATACACATTTAAGCATTCATTGATGTATGTAGATTTCAATTATAATATATAACTTTAAAAGATTTTTCTCCACTTCAGCAGTACTTGCAAACACCAAAACTTAGTTTTATTCTTCCATATATTCTGAAGATTTTTTACTGAGGGGTTTGTTAATATAACATTAACACATTTTTACAACATTTTATTCCTAAAAACATGGTGAAACATGTCAGTATTTTTGGAAGCTTATTTCTGCCAAGGGCTAAAAAGTAACTGATCCCCCCAACAATTCTGATTTTTTTTTTCTTACATTTCTGAGTTAAAATCTTGCAATTCTAACTTTCATTTTACATAATCAGAATTGCAAGAAAAAAGTCTGAATTGCAAGAAATAAACTTGAAATACTAATATTCACTTCATACGTAATTCCGCTGGAACCGCTTCCGTTTCACTACTGTGAGTGCAAGCTAGATTAAAGTGATTATTACGTTTTAATTATGGATATTTTTCACACTGGAGTCGTGTGAAACACTTTTTTTAAATGGATGCATTTTATATTAAACTTCTCATGGACTGATGGAGTGTAACACCTGCTAAGTTGCATCAAACGGCTTGAAAGATCAAAGATAAATAATTTATGGCTTCATTTTTATTTTTGGCTGAACTAACCCTTTAATATAATCAGTCACATTGATTTGTATGCTGCTATACATTAGATACATTTTATTGTATTCCCCAGAAATCAATTGCAACATTACACTGAGTTTAAATAATCGACATTGATTTAAAAACAACAGGGAATATTTTCACTTTTATTCACTTCTGTGAATAAATACATAGCTCCACAAGAATTTAACATGTTCCCTGATGGTCTACTGCTAGAAATGTTTCAACGATCAACGAGCACTTGACTTAATTACAGAAACAACACATTCCAGCACGAACTCAGTTTAATATGTATTAGGTGCATCCGAATACAATGAAGAAATCAGTGTTTGGCAGGGAAAGAGTTAAGACCCTTCAACCTCGGACTGAGCACAATTGGCCCAATTAAAGGCTTTGGTTGGATGTGTTTCTGCCTCAGCTTCGGATCGGTGTCTGATCTCGCAGGTGTAATATCATAATCCCCTCCTCTGCAGATTAACTCCCCCAGACTGCACAAATTCTCAAATTGGGGCAATAATTAAACACGCCTCATGTTTATTCATGAGCTTCTTAAAGCCCGACATGGTTTGAATTCGAGCGTCACACTTCAGAGGCAAGTTGTCATCTGTTTTTATGAGGAAAGTGCTGGAATTATTAGTCACACTGACTTTGTCTCTTCTTATTCTGACTTGAAAAGTGCAGGATTACACTGATGCATGCAGCTCTCACTCAGAATCAGGACGTGATAACTCGACGATGATGTAGTCCAGATTCTTGGTTGAGTTTAGATGCTTAGACTAGTTAATCAACTAAGCAATTATGTAAATAATTCAATTAATTAAATTATTATCACAAATTATTTTTGTAGAAATAGCAGTCAAAAATAATAGATCAAATTTAGAATGTTTAGATGTTTAGACTATTTAATCAGCAGCGCAATTATGTACATAACTAAATTAATTACCGTGGCGAAAGGCATACTGTAGGTTATTATTCATATTGTTACAATTTATACAATTATTTTTTGGAAGTGGCAATCAAAATCAATGCTTAAAATAATAAATCATATTTTGCAAATCTTTGTTGAGTTTAGATGCTTAGACGATTCAATCAACAAGGCAGTTATCGAATAAGCTAATTAAAAATATCATAATGAAAGGCATTCCGAAGATTATAATAATAATAAAAAAAGTTTCAAAATCAGTGTCTAAAATAATAAATCATAATTGCAATTCTTTCTTTAGATATTTAGACAATTTAATCAGCAGGGCAATTATGTAAATAATTAAATTAAATAAACACCATAATGAAAGGCAAACTGAAAGATTTATATATATTAGAAGTGTCAATCAAATCAAAATTAAATCAAATGAAAATCAATAACAAAAATAATAAATTATATTTTGCAATTCTTTCTTTAGTTTAGATGCTTAGATTTTAATTTAAAATATTTAA
Source organism: Carassius auratus (assembly GCF_003368295.1). NCBI lineage: Eukaryota > Metazoa > Chordata > Actinopteri > Cypriniformes > Cyprinidae > Carassius > Carassius auratus. The sequence continues at coordinate 225,244 of NW_020526156.1, forward strand.
ATAATTAAATTAAATATTTTATGGTGAAAGGCATATTGAAAATGATGAAGATTAAGTTTATTTTATTTATTTAGTTTACAGTTTTGCACAATAGTTTTTTTTTTTTTGTGGAAGTGGCAATCAAAATCACTGTCAAAATAATAAATGCTGTTTTATGATTCTTTACTGAGTTTAGATGCTTATACTGTTAAATCAGCAGGGAAAGTGTATAAATAATTAAATAAATATACCATTATATGTGACCCTGTCTGTGAAATCCAGGCTAAAGATCTTTGGCAGGCCTTACTCAATCAATATTAAAGACATAAAGGTTATATTTTCATATGTTTTACATTTTTATGAAGGATGATTTATGTAAAAAAAAATGGCTTTAGCTGGGTTTTCACAGGCAAGGTCACATATATTTAGCACGAAGAAAAAGAAGTCTATATTTTTACAATCACTATGATTTTGTGGGGAAAACATGCTGAAATGGTTCTGGATATAATATCATAATACAACATTTTAGTGGTTCTACCAAAAAAACAAAAACAACAACAATTGTGTTGAAATTGAAGTGAAATGTCATTCTGACGGCCTAAAAATATATTGCTTTTCTCAAAGGTAGCTTGATCCAAAAAAGCATTTGAGCATTAGCCCAAAGTCATGAGATGTCAAGCGAATTGCTTTTTTCAAATTAAACTTGTCCTGTGGTCCACAATTATATTGAAAATCACAATCGGTGAGTACTAAATTGTCTAAGTGTCTGAAGGTGTGTGAAACGCCGGCTGATTAGCATGCAGAGATGAACGGACGTGAAGGATTTAGGGCTGTTTGTGCAAAGCGTGGATCATTATATTCAGAGTTACTCTCTGATCCATCATGAAGGTGATTAAAGGTGCGGATTTGTGATCTAATTGCCTGTTCGTGTTATAATTCATAAAGCCTGAAACTCACCCAGAGCTAATACAGACGTTTCACATTTACACAAACTGTTCATTCTCAATCTTAAAAGGACAGTGTGTGTTATGAGAGCTCCTTTATTTTAATAAAGTATATGGCTTTGCCATTTTTAGCAATAAATATTACATTTAATGCTACTTTGTTTAATGGTATGTAAAATCAGTTGAAAGAGTCTCTTCTGCTCGTCAAGGCTGCATTTATTTAATCAGAAGTGCAGTAAAAATGCTGAAATATTATTGTAATTTAAATCATCTGTGTTCTGTGTGAATCTGTGTTAAAGTGTAATTTATTTCTGTGATGCTCCGCTGTATTTTCAGCATCATTCCTCCAGTCTTCAGTGTCACATGATCTTCAGAAATCAGAATAATCAAGATCAAGTTATCATTATCAATGTGGATTTTATTTTTTATTTTTTGGAAACTGTGGTGCATTTTATTTTTCAGGATTCCCAGATAAATAGAAAGTTCAAAGGAACAGCGTTTACTTGAAACAGAAGTATTTTGTAACATTATCAATGTCTTTACTCTCACTTTTGATCAATCGAATGCATCATTAATTAATAAAAATATTATTATTATTATCATTTATCATGTGACACTGAGGAATGGAGTAATGCTGGGTTTAAATTCAGCTTTGATCTCAGGAATAAATGACATATATTGAATATCGAAAAGCATTGAATCAGTCTGACGTAAAGAAATGCTGAGAAGCAGAAAGACAGCATCTGGTGAACACACGACTAAAACTTGTTTAGCTCAATCATTTAAAGCTCAATGGAAACTTTATTCACTGATATTGTAGTACGAATTGCTTTCGGATACTGATTGGATGATGGATCCAGCATTTCTAAACTGGACAGATTTCATGTTTTATTTAGCTAACTTGACTGGTGTCTACAGGCGTCTGTCTCATGCTGCTGATACCACAGAAACTAATATAGTCCCTCAAACAGACGACGTGCTGTTGGGCTCCGGACGAAGCTGACAGATTCCCGGAAACAAGTCGATGCGCTGATGTGAAGCTCAGTGACTTTTGGCACAATGTGACATAAATGCGATGAGAAATGTCTCTCATCAGCACCCTGCATCACACATTCGTGGTACGCAGCACATGCACTGAATGCTCATTCTAGTTTTGAGTTTATTCCCATCATGCATTTATAAATAGAAAATGATGTGCAGTGCAAGAACTTCTTTTCATGTTTTATATTGTGTTTGAGCAGCTTTACGCTAGCGGTAATGAAGACGTGTGTGTTTCAGGCCACAGCGTCACTTTTAATCAATATGGTAATGTGGCATTTTACATTGGTGCATTGAATCACAGCTGCATGAGTACCGCGGTAACCTTCAGGTAACTATATAACACATGTAACTCATCCAAACAGTGACATATTAACTGGGCTTCATCATTGCTCTACATCACATAAGACTAATATTTAACCTGTTATTACTATCAACATCACTAGTGCTATAAATGTTAGCGCTGGTTTAAGTTTAGAAACCCTGTTGGGATTTATCTTTTAGTAGAACTTTTAAAAATATATAATAATCATAATCTACATTTTATATAATGATTTAAAAAAACTTCATTGTGACATTTTGGAGAAATGGTTTTAAGAAAGATTTGGAGAAATGTGTCTCAGCAATGGAAGTGAATGGGTGCCGTCAGAATGAGAGACACTTCCATCCATCTTCTGTCATCTCTCACATCTAAATCCAGACACATATTTGTTTAAACGCTGCTGGATCTGTGCAGATTTCTCTCCTGATTCAGTCACACTTTTTCACTGGAGGAAGTGTTATTCTGGATTATAGACTCTATGTGTTTGAGTTAAAATCATCTTAATGCTGGATGTGTTTCAGGTTTTGTCTTCTCCAGATGTTCACTGATGGACTGGAGTGCTGTGGATTATTGAGATGTTTTTATCAGCTGTTTGGACTCTCATTCTGACGGCACCCATTCACTGCAATAAAAAAAAAAAAAAAAAAAAAAAAAAAAATATATATATATATATATATATATATATATATATATATATATGTGTGTGTGTGTGTGTGTGTGTATATATATATAATTTGTACAAACTAAAAAAACAGCATAAAAAAATAGAAAATTGAAGCAGTTTTGCTGGTGCTCGCAGACTTGTTGTTTATATGAAGAGCTGCTGGATATTATTTGTCTTATTTTTGAGACAGAACGAAACGGAGTTTTGGTTTAGTTTTTGGTTTTTATCTTCATACTGAGCTGGATTGAAAGCGCTGTATAAATGAATTGCTTTGAATGATGTATTCAGCGGCGGTCGCAGCACTTGTGTGGTAAGTGATCTTGTCTAAAGGCAATCAAATCGCTTTTAATGCTCCATTTGAGCCGTTCTTCCTACATCACCGGAGAAAATGCACTCCAAGATGTCTGTGATATAACAGCAGTTTTTCATCACACAACCTCAACACAGAAAGCATCCCAGATTGTTGCATTTCATGGAATACTGGAGCTTCAACTTGAAGACGCCATACACAAATCATCCTGAAGTTTACTGGACCATGATAAAAACTGCAAATCAAACTGATTAGCATATTGCATTTTCTTCGTGTGACACATCCGTTATGCAATTACCTGCTGGCTAATGGTGATGGCAAGCGGCGTCCAGGATGGAATAGAGATTAATGTGCAGTGCATAAATTAGATGGATCACATTAATACATTACTAAGAGTTCCCACGCTGCACTTTGGGGACTGATGAGCAATTAGCATATCATTGTATGAGTTTATATCACATTGACCAATTCATTTCCATGCTATAGTTATGTGGAGGATTCTCAACTCACGTGAGAATATCATCTAAAAGCTATTATGAAAAGAAAAAAAGAGCATGCACTAAACATGATGTATAGGAGTGCAACAGGGTAAAATGTGCTTTTGGTTTTATTTTTCTCTAGATTTAGCACGAGATTAATTAGTTGCATCTCTGAAGCGATCGTGGGCAGTAACGCAAGGTTGATGTTAACTTTGTCTGGATGGAAATATGCATATGGTGATTCTATGTAGATGAGGTCATGCATTATACAATAGCTTCATGTATAGTTATTTCAGGGAGGCAACGTGTGGAATAAATGCCATGCATGTACATGCAATCTTCCACTTTCATACTCAGAATTACATGGAGCAGTGATAACGCAGTTATCAAATCTACTATGCAACTCCAGATGACTTATAGAATACATTTTAAAATATAGTGCACAAGTTACACAATCATTTTCACAGCAGTTTATCTGGAAGTGTTCTTGCCTGAAAAGACAGGTTTATGATGTTTATGTGTGTGTGTGTGTGTTTAAAGTAAAGTTAACTCTGACCAGCTGCAGTTTATTGCTTCTCAGAGCTGTTGAAGCCAGAGATTCACAGTGGAGTCCATTGAGCATGCTTCTGTTTTTCAAAGAAAACCAAATACACACATAAGATCGGCAGAAATATACACACAAAATCAGCAGATGGCAGTTGTGTGTATTACGACCCACAGGGACAAGATCTCAGTCCATTTTCTGATTGGTTAATGGAGAATATCTTGTGCATCCAGGGGATCTTTCTGCACGCAACATTTCACTAATTTGACCGAACCTTTAGAGGTGGATATATAACACGCTCTGTAGTTACATAATTACACCAATAGATTGACTTCACTCAAACGATTCGTTCAAAACACTGAGTCATTCAGAACCGATACATCTGACTGTCTTCATAAGCGAGTCATTGAATCATTCACTCAAACGATTCGTTCAAAACACTGAGTCATTTAGGACCGATACATCTGATTGTCTTTAAAAGTGAGTCATTGAATCATTCACTCATATGATTCGTTCAAAACACTGAGTCATTCAGAACCGATACATCTGACTGTCTTCATAAGCGAGTCATTGAATCATTCACTCAAACGATTCGTTCAAAACACTGAGTCATTTAGGACCGATACATCTGTTTGTCTTTATAAGCGAGTCATTGAATCATTCACTCAAACGATTCGTTCAAAACACTGTGTCATTTAGGACCGATACATCTGATTGTCTTTAAAAGTGAGTCATTGAATCATTCACTCATATGATTCGTTCAAAACACTGAGTCATTCAGAACCGATACATCTGTTTGTCTTTATAAGCGAGTCATTGAATCATTCACTCAAACGATTCGTTCAAAACACTGAGTCATTTAGGACCGATACATCTGATTGTCTTTAAAAGTGAGTCATTGAATCATTCACTCATATGATTCGTTCAAAACACTGAGTCATTCAGAACCGATACATCTGACTGTCTTCATAAGCGAGTCATTGAATCATTCACTCAAACGATTCGTTCAAAACACTGAGTCATTTAGGACCGATACATCTGATTGTCTTTAAAAGTGAGTCATTGAATCATTCACTCATATGATTCGTTCAAAACACTCATTCAGAAGTCATTCAGAACGATGGGACTGATGACAAACCTAAAGAGTTCATAAACATATTGTTTGAATACAAGGGAAACTATTTAAGGATATCTTAAATATGCATTTAGCACTTATGAAGACTATTATTAAAAAGTGGTCGATTGGCTAAATATGGCACAAATCTAATTGCTAAGAAATCAGCTAAATATATATCCTATAAATATAATAATTTTGTTCTCAGCAGTTCTCACAGCTTTCAATAACATTGTAAAAAGTTATTTAAGAGAACAAAACCTTTATCGAATGAATTTATGAAACGTCCTTATTAATACGTCCATATTAATATTTGATATATATTGTAAAAAATTTGAGAGAAATGATATAAGATCAACATACCCTGAGCATCGTTATGATCTTATTTATACTTCATAAACATTCTATTCATTATAATCTCAACAAGAAAACTCAATTTTAATGTTCATAGAATATTAAAAATAAACGTTTGAATAATGCTTTCTTTTTGGGTGAAAATCAAACGTTTTCGCAAGCTTTATTGCGAAGCTAAGCCTGAATCAGCACTGAGATTGACAGACATTGATTCTCTCCGTCCGGAGGAACTGGTTAGTTAAGAAGTCATGGACTGCAGACGGTGAACCCATGATGAAGTGATATTGCATTACAGACATTATCCAGCTGATTGAACCACTGAGCAAACTCACAACAATATACTGTAGAAACACCTTCCCATGAGGCATTGCTGGAACTGCCTATTGACAGCTGTGTAATGAACAGAATTAACTGCTAAAGCACGGGTGGCATGACGGTAGAAATGTGTCAGTAAATTACAGATGTTTTACGTCAGGGGACAGGACTAGATTTCTTTATTTATACAGGAGAATGATGAAGTAATGTGAAAATACAGCGCACAATTATCAGGCAGAAGGTGTTTCTAAATAGCCAAAATATAGAGAAATAATATTCTTCCATGAATCTAGAATTCATCTGATGTGCATCACAGGTGTGTTTACTTCAGGGTCAGATGTGTCGCATCCAATCAGAATATAATTTGGTTATTGTTTTGAGTCTTTATTATAGTAATATATATATATATATATATATATATATATATATTACATTTATTATAAACAACATTATTATAATTTATTATAATCTTATAATATTTATTATACGTATGAAACAAAAAACATTTTAGACTTCAAAAAAATGTTTTATCCTTAAACTTATTTTATTTCAACAAGCTGCCAAGGCAACATTTATCATTTTAATTTATATTTACTTGATAAAATAAAATAATTAAAACTAAATCTAAAATAAAAATTGTTATATTAATAATGCATAATAAAAAAAAACACACAAAATAATTTATGTGTGTTAAATACTGGAAATATAAATTTTTATTATTATTATTAAAAAGTACTGAAGTTATTTTTTAACTAAAATTTAAATGAAGACAGAAAAAACAAGAATAAAACTGATTCTAAATAATATTAAAACTATTATAGTATCTCATTGATACCTTCAATAATAAAGTGAAATTAATACAATTTTATTTGTATATTTAATTCACTTGATTATCAAAAAATAGGCACATGATTAATTAATAATTAATTAATCATGTGCCTATTTTTTTAAATTAAATTATTTCTGTGGATTTACAGTAAAATTCATAAATCAGAATTAAATGATTAATAACTAAAATTTAAACGAACACAGAAAACAAATGTTTTAGGAATATTTCGGGAAGAACATCTGTGAGAATGAGACGATGCTTCTTCTCTCTGGTTATAGATGAACCCCCTGTAAAACAGCACCATTGAAGATATTAGAGCTAAATCAAATCCAAAAGTCTGGTTTGCATTCACGCCTCTGTTGTTTTATTCATTCATTGCACTCATTTGTCTCTCGAAAATGGACACTGTACAATTCAAGCACATTCAGTATTCATATTTCTCAGACCCCTCATGTAATCTGACCTGAAAACCACATTATGCACCGACCCTCTATTAGAATCAAGCTACATTATTTAAGACACAATCACCGAGTCTTTTCATTCACGCAGAGAGAGCCACTGTGTGTATTATATAAGATGCTTTATAAAAGCAACATGCAGCATTAGCCTCCCGTCCAGTGCAAAACCATGGGATTTAATGCATTCCTGCCTCATGCGCTGGAGTTAAAAGCCACGATAGAATATTTATAAATGTACAGTATTTATAGCGATTCAGAGGAATATTCCTGCTATGCATGCAATTACAGTGTTATGCTGGTTTTTATTATCAAACACACAGTAAATCCACAACACACTGCTGTGAGTGAACAAATATGCGCTGCATCTGATTGGTCGATGCTCACACGGCTCCTGATTGGCTATTAACTCACAGTACATCAACTCCCCTTTGCAATTGTTAATATCAAGAACTGAATTGAGTTTTCTTATTAAAATGGCAATTATAGGAATTTTATTAAATTAATTTGAATTCCACTCGTTTGAAATGTTAATTCGAATTGCAATAATTTAAATTGTCGGGTCATTTTTATGACGCTGAAAATACAGCAGCGCATCACAGAAATAAATTACAGTTTAATATATATTCAGATCGAACACAATTTTACTGTATTTTTGCAGTAAAATAAATGCATCCTTGCTGAGCAGAAGCGACTTCTTCCAAAAATTATTTTATTTTTTAGCATATATCAATGAAAACGTATCCTCCACAGTTATTGCGATTTGCATGCAAGCGTGAACATCCAAAAACATCTCATGACAAACCAGAGAAACGAATAGTTTAATAACCTCTGCGACAACATTAATTAGCAGCTCCTCATCAGTCACAGACGTGTGTATTTATTTCTACACGTCCATCAGATTATTGTGTCATTCTGTCCGGCGTGTAATCACATCCACTGCTGTTATTGAATATAAAAACCTCCCCGACAGCTTCTTAATAAAATGTCAGAATCATTCACTGTAATGGATCTGCGGTGAGCTGCCTTCGGTCTACGATCTGTCGCTCAGGTGGAAATATAAGAGCTGTTTTCCATATAAAAGAGCTCGTGTCTGGCTCCGAGCAGATGGGGAATGAGCAAAGTGTGTTTGCAGGACTTTAGTGGTCATCAGAGGAAGCTTTCGCACACAATTTATGCATTGTTTTGTTTCCCTGAGTGCTGTATGTAGATTAGGGCGCTAATGTACCTGCCATCTGTAGAGTCGAGACTTTATCACAGCAGGAAAACACACACGAGAGAATATAGAGAAGGAAAAAGAGCACACTCAAATCCCTAATTTACGTTGTAAAAACGATGTGGAAACATTGTTTCAAAAAAACGCAGAAATGTCTAGTTTCCCTGTCGCGATTAAACTTTCTCACAATGTTCTACTAACATTTTTAAGTTATTAGAATGTTTGTTTAAATATTTATATTATATATTAATATTTATCTTTAATATTCTAAAAACTTTTTTGTCGTGATTTTAACGTTATTTAAAGGTTACAAAAATGTTTCTTACAACGTTTCTTTATCTCCACCCAAAATATAATGTTAATTTAATATTTATCTTTAATATTCTAAGAACTTAGTTTTTTTGTCGTCATTATAATGTTATTTAAAGGTTACAAAAATGTTTCTTACAACGTTTCTTTATATCCACCCAAAATATAATGTTATTTTAATATTTATCTTTAATATTCTAAGAACTTAGTTTTTTTGTCGTCATTATAATGTTATTTAAAGGTTACAAAAATGTTTCTTACAATGTTACTCTATTTCCACCCAAATATATAATGTTATTTTAATTTTTATCTTTCATATTGAGAACTTTTTTTGTCATGATTATAACGTTATTTAAAGGTTACAAAAATGTTTCTTACAACGTTACTTTATTTCCACCCAAAATATAATGTTATTTTAATATTTATCTTTAATATTCTAAGAACTTTATTTTTTTTTTGTCGTGATTATAACGTTATTTAAAGGTTACAAAAATGTTTCTTACAATGTTACTTTATTTCCACCCAAATATATCATGTTATTTAAATTTTTATCTTTAATATTCTAAGAGCTTTATTTTTTTTGTCGTGATTATAACGTTAATAAAAAGGTTACAAAAATGTTTCTTACAATGTTACTTTATTTCCACCCAAATATATAATGTTATTTTAATTTTTATCTTTAATATTGTAAGAACTTTTTTTGTCGTAAATATAACGTTATTTAAAGGTTACAAAAATGTTTCTTACAACGTCACTTTATTTCCACCCAAATATATAATGTTATTTTAATATTTATCTTTAATATTCTAAGAATTATTTTTTTTTGTCGTGATTATAATGTTATTTAAAGGTTACAAACAAGTTTCTTACAATGTTCTACTAATAAAAAGTTTTCCCCAAAATATATTTTTTATATTCTAAGAACATTTAAAACTTTTTACATTTTTTTGTTGTGATTATAACATTATTTAATATAATATTATGTTATTTTAACATAAATGTTTTAATATTCAAAGAATGTTAAAATATACAGTATTCTAAGAAAGTTTTTTCTTAACATTAATCAAGAACGAATAACATTATAAGGACATTTTGAGATCCCAGAATATTTTCTCTCAACATTATGAGGACGTAAATCAAATAGTAATAAAATGTAAACAATAAAGTTATAAAGTGGTGTCCATTTACATTACTTAAGAACATTTTCATAAATTTTTAAAATGTCTTGAGATCATTTCCTGTAAGTTGGAAGTTTTCCTATACATTGCTATAAGGATCTGAAAGGTGGTAAAACTCTTTTACATCATTTATTAATCATTCGATAATTTATTTTACTTTGCAAGCTTTAATGCTTCTAAAGAGTCAGGTCGAGTGAGATAAACACATGCACTTATTATAAATAATGCAAGAGAGGAGCCAACGGCATATGGGCCTATAATGTTTTATAGTCTGCTATGAATGAGAAAATTTTTCTTTAATATGAACTTTTATGTGCATCTGATCACTTAGTAAGTAACTGCACGCTCTCCTCAACAACAGACATGATCTGAGGAATCATTCAGGGCTTTTAGGTACACTATATGCCTTATTGGAGATTCTTGCTGTTGTTTTTACTGTTTTAATGATTTAAATTTAATTTATATATTCTCCTAACCAAGCCCTAAACCAAAGCTTAACCATTGGTAATCTTTTTGAAAATGTACATTTTAATTTTTATAATTTTTATTTTATTTTAAATAAATAAATAAATAAATTGAAATAAAATAAAATAAAATATAAAAACTTAAACTTGTTTTATAAAAAAAGGCTACGTTTGTCATTTTCATTTAAATAAAAATAATAAAACTATATAGAAATATTTAGAACCAACATAAACAAATAAAAATGACAAAATGCTATTCAAAACAAAACTTGAACTTGAACTAAAATCGAAATTAAACTAGAAAATATGACAATAAAATCTAATAAAAATATTTTAGTTCATACCTAAGTTATAAATTACCAAAAATATAATAAAATATAAAACTGTAATCAAGTGCATGGGTCTAGTCTTTGAAGCAGTGTTACATACAGGTTTTTTATATATATTGTTTTCATTTTAATTTTAGTCATTTTTGTACATTTCTATAACGTTTTTTTTTAGTTTTAGTTGTTTTAATAGACAAACTAAATGAAAATGAGAAATAAAATATGTTTTAGTATTTTTTATATTTAATTTTATTTCAGTTAATGCTTATTTTATTTAAAATAATGAAACCAATTGGTAACACTTAATGTTTCATTAGTTAATTAATTAATGCATTAACTAATATTAACTAACAATGAGAAATATATTTTTTACAGTATTTATCTTTTTGTTCTTTTTGTACCTTTTGTACAACAAAGAACAACTGTTTATTGTTAGTTCATGTCAGCTCAGGCCTAAAGACTGATATTAACAAATAAAACTTTGAATTTTAATAATGCATTACTAAATATGAACTGAGATTAATAAATGCTTTACATTTCTTCATTGATAATTCACCTTAACTAATGTAGATAAATTATTGTAAAGTGTTACCATGTTATTTTATGGCTTTATTTTTAGTTATTAACAATAACAATTCTTTGCACCTGATAGAGAACTCAAATCCTGTGCAACTTTAATAAATGCCTCTAAAGAAGCATGCTCAATGCATTAATGCATCAAAATGCATTCTTCGAAAACAAACCTTAAGTAATTCATCTAAATGTGTCTTGTTTTGTTCTGTAAAATAATATGAAGATCCTGTTAGAGAAACGTATTTGTTGCATGATGAATGTTGAGGAAACATCTCATGAATCCGGATGAGTTCAGGTGTGTGGAGACACGTATGACGCTGTCAGGGATGATATGCAGAGAGACGCTGAAGCCATAAAGCCGTGTCAGACGCTTAGAGACATGATCCCACGGTCAAATTTGAAAACCAAATCAATTTGCACGCAGGCTAAATTTCATCATTCGGTAAAATATTCAAATCCTCCAGGAAAAATGTGGATTACGAGGGCGATTCAGAACTCATTCTGCTACTTCCTGCTCAACTTTAGGAGAAAGACACACAGCGACTAGAACGTTTGAAGGGAAACGATGTGACAAACCAAATACTGAACTATGAATCTTAATGAAGAATCTTCAAAAACAAGCCATTAAACATTAAATGAATAAAGAGATAATTATTTGGATGTAACACTTCATCGTTGCTAGGGAGCTCTGGGTTGTTGCTAGGCGGCCACTTACCCACGTTTAGGTTATTAAAAAAGGTTGTGGGAACATTGTTTTGAAACGTTTCTGGAACGTTAAAAAGTCATGATTATAACTTGCAACATTCATTTTCACCCGAAATACAAAGTTTGTTTTATAGTCTGAGAATGGTAAAATGTTTTGTTGTCGTGATTAGAACGTTATTTAAAGGTTATAAAAAAACATTTCATGCAACATTCTACTAACTTCATTTTTGCCTGAAAATATATATAACGTATTTGAACGTTTATTTTTAATATGTGAAGAACGTTGAAATGTGCAGTTTGTTGTCATGATTAGAAGATAATTTACAAAATAATGTTTAATGATAAGTTACAAAATGTTTCTTACACCGTTCTACTAATTTTAGATTTACTTACAATACAACGTTATTTAAACGTTTATATTTAACATTCCAAGAACGTTAAAATTTAATTTTTTAGTCAAAATTAAAATATTACTTAAACATTTATTTTTAATAATGTAAGAATGTTAAATTGTAATTTTCTAGTCAAGATTAAAATATTATTATATTAACCGGGCAAGAAAAAATGTCAGAAGTGATTGTTAAATCGATATGTACAGTAATGTGTGCTAAAACGACTATTTCACAGCTCCTCAAAAGCAGGACGGTTCTCTATTAAACGGATCTCTTTTTATCCACGGCTTCTCTATGTTTAACCCTACATCAGTATTAGGATCGAAGTCCAATCAACACTCTCTTTTAATGTAATCAGACACGAAACACTCATAAAATCAGTAAATGACATGATGAAAATAATGAATGCTTCACAATTATATGAAGTGAATCATATTGTGTTCTCATAACCTGGTGAGACCTTGAGTGGTTTTTATAGTGAATAAAGTGAAGTGAAATTTACCATTCACAGGCTTCAGGACGGATAACTATGCTCGTTTCTTTCAATTCTTTGTGATAATTGGAGAATGAAAATACAATCAAACTTCATTCAATTGCATGTGCAATTTAATGTGTTACTTGCATTTATTATTTGTAAAATTTACAAGGTAAAAATAACTCACTGACCAAATAAATAAAGATTTCACCAGAAAAGAAAATGTTGCAGAAAAAAAAGTTCACAAATAATTATAAAGAGAAAGCAAGTGCTTGAATCATTTAGCTTTCGTGTCAAAGGAAGAGTCATTTTCACCACCAGGGATCTGTTGGGTGTTGAAGGGCTTCGGACAAACCCAAACCAAGCTCTTGAGCGACAGACGAGCTGTTCACAAACCACTCAGACGAGCTGAGGCTGAATCAGGGCACTTTCACACTGGAGCTAGTCTGTGTTTGGAAGGCGTGAAAAGAGCTCGAGAAGGCAAGACTGCAGGCATAAACTGTTTTTTTGTTGTCAGTTTTGAGATTTTTGGCTATTTGGCTTTTAATAATATGTTTTTCCTTTTTTTCAGGTTAGTGAAAAGACAACATCCAAAATACAGTAAAATACATTTAAAGTGTTTGTTTCATTGTGCTTTATCTATTTGCATCTGTAGATTTCAATGCATAACTTCAGCAGCAGTTTTATTCCTATCTATATTCTGAAGATTTTTACTAAGGGGTTTGTTCATATATCATTCACTTGTATCTAACTTTTTAAAACATGGTGAAACTAATTTTAACTTTTTTGATTTTGCAGTTTTTTCACTTGTAGTGCATTTCAAATATTGTTCATTAGAGGCTTCTAGTGTAATAATCTTAGTGCTTAAACTTGTTTCAATTAGTTGCCAAGACTGCTTTTCTAGTTATATGTGTATATATATATATATATATATATATATATATACAGTATATAACAAAAAATATTTTTAACAGGTTGTAGGTTTAGTTGCAACACTGTTCCAAATTTGTTTTTAATTATGTAAGTGGATATTAAATTATGTTGTGGGATGATTAAATATAATCTAAATAAACTACAAACATAAAATTATATAGATTTATTTGGTCCTCACCAGTGTTTGGAATAACGGCATTTAAAAGAACGGCGTTAGGTAACAATGTTATTTTTTCAGTAACGCGGTAATCTAACTAATAACTTTTCTCGTTGTTACAACGCCGTTAACGTTACTGAACTTTAAATGCGGTGCGTTACTATGCATTGATTTAATAAACTATGCAATCCGAACGCACCCCTGGCTCACACAGCGAGTGAGCAGGTGGGTTAATGACGAGATAAGCGGTTGTGATTGGCTAAGGCAGAGTCATGTGTTTCATGGTAGCCAATCATAGCCAGTGTTTTTACACACATGCCGGCACACGCGGCTGCGCCAGCGGCGCCAAAACACACACACACACACACACGCAACAGCTACACAGATTCGAAGCAGAACTTTAATGATGAGAATGGTCAGACAGGCAATGATCAGTAACGGCGTCAGGTATATAGGGATAATCAGAATCGATAACAGGAACAAGCAGATGTCGGGGGCAGGCAGCAGAGAATCAGAGTCGGTATAAACAATCCAAAGGTCAGGTACAGAAGGAAAACACAAGGAAAACGCTCAGAAATGTCAGACTGGCTAAACAAGACTTCGCAGTGAGTGAGAGTGAGTGTGCTGCTTATATGTGTGTGTGTAAATGAGGTGCAGGTGTGGCAAGGAAATTGGCTGATGAATGAGGTGCAGGTGTGGCAGGGTGTTTGTGATGCAGTGATTTATGGGTAATGTAGTTTGGGTGTGGTGCAACAGTATGAGAGGTGCTAGTGTCCAAGTGACATCTGGTGGTTGATGGGTGGAATGGTCCTGAGTGGAGTGCCCTCTACTGAAGCTCATGGGCACTCCATCTAATGATCGTGACACATATAGCAACTTTTTTTTTTACAGTAACGCAAATTGTTACTTTCCCTGGTAACGAGTTACTTTTATTATATAGTAATTTAGTTACTAACTCAGTCTTTTTGGAACAACTAGTGAGTAACTATAACTAATTACATTTTTAAAGTAACGTTCCCAACAGTGGTCCTCACATTCTTTCTTGTAACTCCGCCCTCTCAGTGACACAGCTAACTGAAAGGCTCATTATGCAGCTCATTATGCAGCTCATTATGCAGCTCATTATGCGTGTCTTTGTCTTCTCAGGTGTAAATCACAATGATATTCATGATAGTTGACTCCTACTCGCATATGACTTTTACCAACAAAAAGTGTCTTAGAAAATTTAAATAAATTTATTGTTTTCTGTAAGTGAGTAAACAAGATGATTTTCACATAATTTAGGCTACAAGCTCCAGTTCTCAACAGTCCCGGGAACCAATATTCTTTATGTGTTTTATGGCCTTATTCAAGTGTTTTAACATATTTAGTTTATGACTAACCACATATTTCTTTTCTCAAAAACTCAATCATGCACATACATGCATTTCACATATTATTATATCCCAGTTTGTGCTGATTACAGTTATATTAGACTTTACCCATTTAGATATTTATAAGAAGCTGAAAAAATCACAAATGTCAAGGCATGAAAAAACTTCTCCAGGCCCCAAAATATCCTAAGACCTCAGAGGGTTAATTACTCCCAACTTTGCTAATTTATGGGACAACAGCAATATTTAAATGACCAGTAATTATATGGCATGTCAGCATCTCTTCATTAGAAGAATTAGGCATAAATATGTATATTTCACGTTCATGATTGTGCGGCTGTAGATGTAAAGCACACTGAAGGTCTGATGAGGGATTCACGGAGATCCTCTTGGACTCGTTTAGTCCCAAATGTTCATGTAATGCCCTGCTTCTTTCAGATGCTGCTGTATTGTTAGTGAAGCGTGTCGAGCTTCTGCAGCAAACGCCGCAGCTGTGATTCGGGTCACACGGGGCTTCGCATCGATTCCCATGAGGCTTCTCGAGGGATACAGAAACGACAAAACTCATGAACTTCACGTGTAGAACACAAGCCACTAATGAGAGCTTGAGTGGGCTGGATGTGCTGAAAAACATCGCAATCATGCCCCTGTGCCAGCCCACAATATCATATTAAAGAGAATAAGAAATCAAATGAGGCACAGAGAGAAGAGATGCAGTGGCTCTCATTAAGAGCAGCAGACACAGATGAACGCTGCATTGCTTTAAGTCCGGTAACACTGCCATATTGCAATGCTGTTGTGTGCACTTCTTCTCTTAATACATGCAGCAGGGTCTGTTTTAACTCTTGTGAGCAACACAGCTTTCAAACGGACAGTGTTTTTCGTTCATGCATTTAACAGCCAATTTTATTCAAATCGAATTGCATTGCATTCAACATATTTTATTAGTTAATGCATTCTTTTGCAATCGAACCCATGACTTTGGCGTTCAAGTGGCACGTTCGGTTTGTACTTTATAAAAAATCAAAATGTAATTTTTACTTGAAGAACCTGCTGCTGCGCTCCAGTAATTTTCAATGCCTTCAGAATAAGTGCTCGGAGTCTTTTCAAGATGTAGTTTTCCTGCATATAAATTATAATCAGTGTGTATTCATCACAGTATACTTCAAACAGCCCAATCAAAGTTGGCCTTTTTTAATAAAACCTGTGCTTTTCAGTTTACTGAAATCTGTTCGTTTTACTTTTGACAACACAGACAACAACAACAACAACAACCAAAAAATATCAGTTCTAAAACACATGCTGCATTCTAAATGCATGCAAACACAAAGAGAATGAATACACAATGGATGAAGTGAGAGAAATGCTACTTATAAAAAATGCTATGCTAATTCGTTCAATACAGAAAAAATAAATGGACTAAAATAGTGTAATTGAATATTCATGCTTCTGAGAGTATGGTGTTGTTATCTTAACAAACAATCGATGTTCTCATGCACTTCATGTAGCAGCTGATGATATGAAATCAATTATGTAATCAGATTCCAAAAATTAAAGATGCAATGTGTAAGTTTTGTTACATAAATGCAATATAATAAACTTAACTATGTTTTCAGAGGTCTATAAAGAACTTTTTTTTTTTTTACCTTAGATTGAGCTATTTCTGAGCCAGTGGTTGCAATTCACAACCTCATCGCTATATCAATAAAAAATGACACACTGCACCTTTAAGTAAATTAAAACTGTAATTTTAATTTAAATTTCATTAATCTGATTTACAAAATTGATTTTAATCCAATATAACTTTAAAAATGGTTAAGTTAAATTAAGTTTAAGTAACAGAAAGCATGTTGACTAATTAAATTAAATTAAATTAAATTAAATTAAATTAAATTAAATTAAATTAAATTAATTTTTTAATTTAATTTTATTTTTATTTTTATTTTTATTTTTATTTTTATTTTTATTTTTATTTATTATTTTATTATTTTATTTTATTATTATTATTATTATTTTGTACAAATATTATTCAAAAATGAGCTGAAAGCAATACCAGGTTTGAAACAGTTTGACTATTTAAGTTAAATTATGTTTAAGTAACAGAAAGCATGTTGACTAATTAAATTAAATTAAATTAAATTAAATTAAATTAAATTAAATTAAATTAAATTAAATTTTTTATTTTATTTTATTTTATTTTATTTTATTTTATTTTATTTTATTTTAATTTTAATTTTATTATTTAATTATTATTATTTTTTTGTACAAATATTATTCAAAAATGAGCTGAAAGCAATACTAGGTTTGAAACAGTTTGACTAGTTTTAGATATGTTTTTTATGATTTATCCTTCCATCATCTCACCCATCTGTAACCTCTCGACTGATGCTGCTCCTGTGTGTGTGTGTGTGTGAGTGTATGTGTGTGTGTGTGTGTGTTTGAGCTGCGATCATGTTGGCTTAATTCAGAGTGGCTGTGAGATATATAAAGGGCAAAGTGCTGGTGATGAGTTGCCATGTTTGTTCTCAGTCACACACCAGTTTATCTTCTGACGTGTTTGGAGGGAAGCGTTTGACCTCACTATTGCTCGCTCAGGAAAGACAATCATCAGGGTCTGAGACCAAACCAAATACAAACTGAGCTGTTTAATTGCTGTTAAAAAATAAATACATGCATGCATTAGTTAATGCAATTTATAGATATCAAATATGTCATGCTTTTTATGTGTTTCAGCGAGCATCAGCGTCATATTTTACCCATTTATAAGACTAAATAATTATATTTTACACAAATAAAAATATTAGTCCTTATTGGTTTAAATGTTTCTTTTGTAAAATTATTATCCATAATATTATCCCATATTATGCAATATTTAACATAAAGCAAATAAGGCCTACATTATCATTATTAGTAGATTTGTTTTGTTTTTGTACTTATTTGTTTATATAATTAAATATGTTATGCTCCCAGTCTTAATACAGTAAATTTTGATTAAATACAACAACATATTATTTCAGCAGTAAATAATGTGGTCATTGTCATATTTGTTGTATTGCATAATTTGATTGAAAATTATGTTTTTTTTTTTAAATAATAATGCAGTAAAAGTGCTCGAAATATTAAAATGCATTACAAAAATTCCAGTTATAAAATGTAATAGATGCAATTATTAATATATGACTAATATTATGAATTTAATAATAATAATAATATTTATTTTATATATTATTATTATTATTTATATTCATTTATGATTATTTTAATAATAATAAAAAAAAATTCTGTATGCTTAACATTTATCCCCCCCCCCCCCCTTTTAATATTGGGGTGAAATATCACCTAAACATTTTTTTATTCATCGCTTCATGTTATTATTATTATTAAATTAGCATTGTTTTTAAGATAATAACCCATTTGGTTACTGACTAGAATCTGTCTATCAATAAGATGATCCAGGTTTTATCATAAATGCTTCAATTTGGATATAATCCTGTTTCGCGTTCGAGTGTGTTAGCTGATGTGTGCAATATAATCTCAGAAATACAGTGGAAATGAGATCAGTGAATCGTACGAGGTGGCTGATATGATCCCACACTCACTGTTTGCAGGAACATGTGCTGGTTGCTCCATAAAGGCAAATTAAAAGCCACTTAAATCCCTGTATTAGATAATTCACCGTGACAAAGCCCACACACACAATCTGCATTTGTTTGGGTCTTTTGCAATTATAATTTTAAAAGATTAGGTAGTTATGTTGGCTTGACAGAGATACCATGCTGTTTGTAGTGCGCCTTGTGTGTATTTATTTATTCTATTTAAATTATTTTTATTTTATTTTTTTAATAATAATTTGGTTAATTTTTAATGATTTTGTTTTCATTTAAATTAAACTAAATTCGTTTTAATTTAAATTTTATTTTTCCATCCATCCATCCATTTATAGATTGACTTGCGGCTGATTCTGTACTCAGTAAGTTTGGATGTTGCTGGTATAGGAATGATTATTGTTTGAAAGAGCTTGTGAAACAGCAGGGAACTACACATTGTGGGATCGAATCCGAATATAAAGTAGTCCTGACTGATTGCATGAGAGCTGCTATAGAATATCTGACATATTGTGTTGTTTTAAGAGCGTCATGCTGAAATCGCAGGATTTATTGAATTATTAATGGGGTTTGCTAATGCAACCATAACTATAACTGTTGATTTAAAACCTCTAGCAGTCAGTATTGAAGTTGAGCATGTGTGTGTGTGTGTGTGTGTGTGTGTGTGTGTGTGTGTGAGAGAGAGAGTGTGTGTGTGTGTGTGTGTGTTTGGGGAAGGCCCGCGTGAGATGTTATTGGCATATAGATGTGATTATCCGCCGGCTGTGGAAAATGGACTTCAAACATCCCTCTGCTCACCTCAGGAGTCACTTAGACATCAATATCCTTGGAAAATCAAATTATAGAGCCATTAATTTGTCATGGTAATCTGTGCTGTCAGGCGCTCTGGAGAATCGATCCCGCAGGACTGCGTTCATCAAGTGCGTGATGCTGCTAGAAGTGAAGCATTATCTAATTAGCATGAGCGGCGGGAGCCACAGATTTACATGCGAACGCTAATAATCACCAGCCTCTCTGATGTCCATGAGTAAACACACAGCTCAGTTCTGTGCATGCTCACACTGAATCTATATTTACTCTAAAATGAGCAAGTTTCCTGTATGCCACTGATTTCACCGTATCATCACATTCACACATGGCCGTGAGTGCATCACTGCTCTTATTTAATCATTTATATAACACTTTCTTTTAAAAAACAAACATAGGTCATTTTAGGAATAACATAGGCCACTACTGTATATATCGTGTATGCTACGTATTTTTTTGGCCCTGCTAGTTCCCATTGGTTAATGTATTAACTAATAAAGTAATATTTACAGATTGTTCTTTTTCTTTTTAAGTTTTAAATGTTTAACTGTAGAGTTGGGGTACTCGAACTTGGACTCGGACTCGAGTCCGGACTCGAGTCCAATTTTGAATGAACTCGGACTTGTCACGCACTCGGGTGAATTTGTACTCGGACTTGACACGGACTTGAACATTTTGGACTCGGAAAATATTCCGAGTACAGTCGAGTCCACGTCATGTGTAACAATAAAACCAGCATAAAATTGAAATGATAAATTAATGAATGTCTCCCCTTCTGTCATTTTACTGCACCACACCGGCAGGCAGAAGTCTCATGCTTGCAGACGAAACACACGCACCACTCACTGGATATCAATGTGGATTAGTGATGGGAAGTTCGATTCTTTTCCGCGAACCGGTTCTTTCGGACGGTTTGATTCAATAAACCGGTTGAAAAAAAAACAGTTCACCGGATACATAATCCATTGCGATGTATTTGTTATTAAATGAACTTACGTTTCGTCAGATTGCCCTTCATTCAAGCCCTCGGTTTACCCGCACTCATTACATTAGCCACAAAATCAGTTCAGAATCAATCACCAAAAGAATCAGTTCGGTTCAGACGCGCTGTGAGTCATTCGGCTTCATGCTGAATCACGAATGCGCAGTATCATCAGCTCCTCGGTTCTCGAATCGGACGCGTCCGAAAGAAACGGTTTTCGGTTCAGTTTACTGATGATCTGAAAACTGATACAACCGGTTCTTGACTCGAGAACGAGAATCGCTCAAAACCCGGGTAGGACAATCTGACAGGGTAGGATAAAATATCAGGACACCGGCACATGCTGCAGTTCAGTATCATCAGCTGCTCTACTCGTGTTCATGTTCTGTTTACTACAAACTCAGTTTGTGAATCTGTCATCATTAACTATAAATACAGTACAGATATTTCATAAATCATTCCTTATTCATATTAAACATGTCTTTAGAGTCTTAATTATTGTCTAACTTCCCTGAAAACCCCTTTGGCCCATACATAATCTACAATATACAGATTAGAAACATGTAGCCCCGATCTTAAAAAAAATATATATATATATATATATATATTTCTTTTTTTTTTCTTTTTTTTATAGTTTTATCACACTTTCCGATGTTTAACAAAATACTTGAAAAATTACACGCATGCGCAGTATCATCAGTTCATCTGTTCTCAAATCGGACGCCTCCGAAAGAAACGGTTTTCGGTTCAGTGTACTGGTGATCCGAAAACCGATGCAACCGACCACCAAAGACAGCAGCAGCAACCAACAGATGCTGCACAGCTCAGCATTGCAGGATTTGCAAGACCAGAACTGACCAAACAAGAAATGCAACTTTATGATGCAAGTTCTCCAAGACAACAAGAAATTCATAATGTCATCATTAAGGATCTCCTCATTGGCTGCACTTTACCTCTGTCAAATGTGGGGGAGAGGCATTAAATAACTGAAATGTCATCTTTAACTGGAGGACAATATAGTGTGATACAATAATAAAATAGGTTCATTTGTATTTTCATGCACTTGTAATACAATAAAACCTTTGAAAACTTTTTTGATAGGAAACTAGTTAGGTTGACATAAAATAAAAATGTTCAATGGCAATGACTAGATGTAACAGTGGTATTTTTTTTATTACATTTTTATATTGCCATTGGTTTAATGTGTTGAAAGGTTAAAATATTAATAGAATGTAAAAATGTACAATACCAATTTATACTCTTTTTTAATTTAATTACTTTCTGGACTCGGGCGGACTCGACTCGGACTCGGCCTTTAAGAACTCGGACTTGAGTCCAACTCGGCCCCTTTTGGACTCGGACTTGGACTCGATGTTTGTGGACTTGGTCTTGACTCGTACTCGACAAAGGTGGACTCGGACCCAACTCTACTTAACTGTATTTTTACAGAATTATTCTGGCAAGCACAGCTTTCATTTCTTATTTTTTATTATTATCTATTATTATTATTTACAATGTTTTTTTTTGTATGCATACAACCTACACTATATGAAATGTTTATGATGAAATATGTTTGCTTTTTTGCAGATGTCAAAATTGCTTATACCCCATCTATTTATGTTTTTTTCACTCTTTTCGATTCGACTGGCAAAATGTGTCATTTTTACACCAAACTGGATTAAAAATGCAAAATAGCTGTATTTATTTCAGAGATGATGATTGGTTAATTAAACATGCATCATAATAAGGTCATGTGGCATTTCATAGCACGCTGTGTACAGTTTCACATGGTGTTTTATAGTGAAAGTAAGCCGTTTACAGTATTGTGTCGTATGTAGCAATTCTCCTTATGTAGAGCATTGAATTGAGCCAAATGTTAAATAATTCTCTTTTTGTCTCGTCTGAGTTAATGTGTTCTGCTCTGAAACAGACATAAACATTACTGCTGTTAGAAATGATCCTCATATGGAGGTAAAAGCAATATCGTGGTGTGTTACTGCTTCAGGCTGCTCATTTGCATGATGTAGATGTAGATTCGTAACCATTATGAAGAGTAATTAAAGCAGATGAAATCACACTGTGTTTGTATCAGAAGAAACACAGCTTTCAGACAATTCAAGTGGATATAAAGACACAAATCTCTCGCAAATGTGCTTAATTGCCATGAAAATGTCTTAAAGCTGACAGTCAGCGCTGTCCTAAAATAGCCTTCATGTCTCATATTTTCCTTTGATGGTGGAGTGAGATATAACCTGGACATGTTTTGACAGATTCATGTGAGGAATCAGGAGAAAGTGTCAGACGCTGTTTCTGAGGAAGACGCTCCTGAGACGTTCGTTTTCTTCTTGGTTGCTTTTCTGCTAATGAGCAGGTAAAAGCTTAATTAGCCGTTGATAATGACATGGTTTATTGGTTTATTTTTAAACTTTTTAAGTTGCTGTGGGACGTCTTTCAGCATCTGTCAAGCTCTCCTCCAATCACATGAGCCGTTTAGTTGGGAAAAGCATCCAGTCAACAGCGATTCAATTATGCAAAATAATTTATGATCAATTTGATGTATGTTTACTTCAAGGATTTCATAATAAATAAATGAAACTATAAGTCATTTTTTGAGTTAATGGATGAATGTATCTCTTTTTCACTTCCCAGCAAAACAGGAAACTGTTTAGTAAAACCACAGTATTATTTCATAAATATTTAAAATTAACGTTCTATTTTGAGTGTATTTTTATTTTTTATTTAATTTCATGCTTTTTGTATTTTTTACTTTTTTTACAGCTCTAATTCACTTTTTTTAATCACTTTTTCGTTTTCTAATATTTCAGATTTGTCGTTTTTTTATTTTCTCTAAGGTTTTTTGTCATAATTCTTACATTATTTTCAGGATTATTTCAAATATTGAAAACCATTTTAAATATTTTAAAGAAGATGCGGTTTTGATTCATAATTTCTGTCTAATTTTTTGTAATTTTAGTACTTCAACTTATTTATTTCAGGTATTTGCCGAGGCAATGGTTCTGTTTTTTTCCCCTCAAGATTAAATTGTTCATCTGTTAATCTATTTTATTTAAAAAATATTTGCTGTATATAATATATTTTATTATTTATCATATTTTGCAAATGCCACCCTACAAGAAAGCCTTTTTGCATTTGCAATTAAAGGTTATAGCCAATTTGAAAATTTACAAGTGCGAATCTTTCGTGATTCGCGATCTCGCTCCAAACTCTCAAACTGACTCAAATGATTCGCGATCCCGCTCCGAACTCTCAAACTGACTCAAATGATTCGCGATCCCGCTGCGAACTCTCGAATTGATTCAAATGATTCACGATCCCCATAACTGACTCAAATGATTCGCGATCCCGCTCCGAACTCTCAAACTGACTCAAATGATTCGCGATCCCGCTACGAACTCCCGAACAGATCCAAATGATTCGCGATCCCCAAATGACTCAAATGATTCGCGATCCCGCTCCGAACTCTCGAATTGATTCAAATGATTCGCGATCCCCATAACTGACTCAAATGATTCGCGATCCCGCTCCGAACTCTCAAACTGACTCAAATGATTCGCGATCCCGCTCCGAACTCTCGAATTGATTCAAATGATTCGCGATCCCCATTACTGACTCAAATGATTCGCGATCCCGCTCCGAACTCTCAAACTGACTCAAATGACTGATCTGTAAATCAAATGTAAATTATACTACTCTTTCACATGGGCTCAAACGCAAATTTAAAGCTCAATAGCATTTTAGGAGATTGTAATTGTAATTGTAATGTAATTGTAATTGTAACAATGCACACCTTATACATTTTTAATATATATTAAAATAAAGTATAAATAATTTAAGTAAAAACGAGGCCCGTTAATCACTTTCAGGCACATTCCTGTGAAATATTTTTTTTTTCAGGTTCCCTTACGAAAATTACCCATGGTTTTAACACCACAAATCATTGTTCTTGTAGCCATGGTAACTGCAAATTAACCATGGTTTTGTTACTTCAAATAATAATTCACAAAGTGTTAATATACTGTAATATTTTTGTTGTTGTTGTTGTTGTTATAAAAACAGACCTAAGCCATCAGTAGCCTTTAAATGACTTAAAATGCATTATATAAAAAAATAATGAGGCAATAATGATTGGTTAATAATAACACAAATACAAAATAAACAGTTTATGTACATGTTATTACAAATGTCATGTGATTGCTGCTGTACACTTACAGGACGATCAAATCCTTGTTTAGGCGACTGACCAAACATTTAATTAAAATATTCACTAAATCTTTCATTTTTGGACACGTTTTTGCTATAGAGGACACAGGCTTTATAATTTCTTCAACAAAAAACGCACTTGATTCTGATGATGAGAACATCTTGTTTAAAACAGCGTGCACTGATGCATGACATGTTTAGTCTCTCTCAGCAGCTGAGAACACATTACATGCACCGTGCACTTTCCAGATGTTTCTGTACGGAGCAATGCTTCTGTAGAAGGGAAAATGTCTTCATTCACACACAATCTGACATTCAGATGCACTTCTAATCGGAGAAAATCCCACAACCAACTTCCGACTGAAAGTACTTTTTGTTTATCACTTGTAATTGTCTTTCTCATCCTTTATTACTGTATATATGTGTGTATGTTTTGAAGATATACAGTATTGGTTAAACCTTTAACAGTTCTTTAAATTTTCTTTAGATTAGACTGCTAATATGATTTAATAAAAATGCACAAAATAAATCAATTTTTTTAGATATTTTTAGATTGAAGGTTAAAGTTAATTTTTTTATACTTTCAAAAATATTATATTATTTTTCTTGCAAATTTAAAAGAGTGAAAAAAACATTGGTTAAAAACATACGTAATTTTTTAAATATATTTAGATAATTCTTTATTTTTTTTATAATATTTTCTTACCTTTTTTATGGTAGTGATGATTTACTCTCAATATTGGTGTTTGAGGAATAAATATATAAAAACTTAATTTGATTAACTTGATTAGTAATATGCATTGATAAGAACTTTTTTGCTCCCTCAGATTCCAGATTTTCAAATAGTTGTGTCTCAGACAAATATCGTCCTCCGAACAAACCAGACATCAATAAACATCAGTATTATTTATTCAGCTTTCAGATGATGCATAAATCTCAATTTAAAAAATGTGTGTTCCATGGTCACATATTTTTATGAGCAGCAAATCAAATAATTTAAAAGCTATTTCTGCATCATGTGACACTGAAGAAAATTCAGCTTTGATCACAGAAATAAATTACATTTTAGCAGACATTAACATAGAAACTGCTGTTTTGATTTGTAATAATATTTATCTATTTTTACTGTATTTCTGATCATTCAAATACAGTCTCGTCGAGACTCTTTCAGAAACAAACTTTTAAAACAGCACATTCCTTAAAGAGTAAGCTCTTAAAATCTAATATCTGTAACAAATGCAGTCCCATAATTCCACATCTCATATAGAAACATAAAACCGTGTGAATCCTTTGAGCTTCTTTCTGTTCTTGGTTTTATGAGTTTTACTCTTCCAGACACTGTATAATATACTGTCCTAATATCCGTCTCAGACTGCCATCATCCCAACACAAATTAAACCAAGTAATAAATAACAAGTTATTTTCATTTTCACTTAATATGTTTACTTATGTAGAACATTGTTATATTTGTATCGCAAGCCATCCTAAATATTACTATTCTCAACATGC